>NC_085032.1:9454963-9457463 GCF_963692335.1 Osmerus eperlanus | reverse complement strand
GCTCTGAGTGATGCAGTGTTATGCATGTGTTAGTTTTAAAATAGTCGTTTTTGACAATCAAGTGCCACCCCACATAAAAGGACTGGCCAGAGCTGGCCCCCCCAGAAATAATGTCCTGGCTACGCCCCTGGACAGACAGACGGGTCAGACAGACATGCAGATAGACAGACGGGTCAACCAGACAGGGTCAGACAGACGTGCAGACAAACAGGGTCAGACAGACAGGGTCAGACAGGGTCAGACAGACAGGGTCAGACAGACAGGGTCAGACAGGGTCAGACAGGGTCAGACAGACAGGGTCAGACAGACAGGGTCAGACAGGGTCAGACAGACAGGGTCAGAGACCTCCAGTGGCGCCAGCTAATTGAGGCGTTGTGGTGAAACAGCCCTCTCTGAGGGCGGTGTGTGTGTGAGGGACGAAAATAAAATGAAACAGCCAAACCCTGGACTCCCAGTGTCCCTGCAGTGTCTGTGCCTAGGCACCAGGCTGTTCAATAAGACACGCAAGTACACACACACAGGGTGGTGGATGTGCTAGTTCCATCTGTGCTGTAGCTCTTGTTACCAACCGTGGGGCACACACACAGGGTGGCCGATGTGCTAACACACACACACACACACACAGGGTGGCCGATGTGCTAACACACACACACACACACAGGGTGGCCGATGTGCTAACACACACACACACACACAGGGTGGCCGATGTGCTAACACACACACACACACACACAGGGTGGCCGATGTGCTACCTCTCACACACACACTGGCCGATGTGCTTCCTCCATCAGTAGCTCTTGTTACAAACCCGCACACACACACACACACACAGACCATGTCAGCCCCGCGGCAGACAACTGGCAGCAACACAAGGACAGGAAGCTGCCGAGACAAGAGGGTCCTACAAATCAAACCAGAGATGGGAGATATTGGCTATATATGTTTCTCGGCCTGTGTGTGATTGTGTGGTGTGTGTGCCGCCTATCCTAAAGTCAGAGATGCTATCCGCCGAGTCTGAATTGGCCGCCATCCGTCTGAAATGGAACGCCAGGAATTTTTTGACGGCAGAGGAAATAAAGAACAAACAAAGGCATGAATAAATAATGTTGTCCCACTTTGAACTGTGCATCAAAGTGAAGACAGTCACACATAAACCTCTGTGTGCGTGTGTGTGTGGGGGGGGTATATTTGAGCTCCGGTGTGTGTGTGTGTGTGTGTGTGTTAGCCACACTGTTGGATCATTGTATTCTCACAGGCTTCATTTACACGCAGGGGGGCCCTCTCTCTCGCTCTCTACCTCTCCCCCCTCCCCTCCTTCTCAGCTGACCTCTGGTTACAGTATTAAAGCTGGGAGATGGGGGGGGGGAGGGGGCATCAACACCTCTAATAAGGCTGGAGTGAATCTGGAGTGAATGACCAGACACCCACCCGCTTTATAGCCTGCTGACGCGTTCATTAAACGCACGCACACAACCTAGTGATGTTCCCCCAAGGCTGAAAATCAAGGCTGAAAATAATAAGCATGTAGCCTTTCTGCCACGGCTGCGTGGAGACACTAACACGGCTAGCTCGTGGTGTTGTGACGGCTCGGTCCGCGAGTGTGTGTGTGTGTGTGTTGTGTGTGTGTGAGTGTGAGTGTGCAGCACTAATTGCGTCTGAGGGCTCCTCTGCAGGTTGACGGTAGGGAATGCCAGGGCCCCAGTTAGGCCGAGCTTCACAGTGCTACCTGGGAAACCGGCTAATTGAGCTCTGGACTCTGTACAACATTGGCAGACTGGGGGAGATGGGAGGAAGAGGAGAGCTACACACCGAGGAGAAGACAGAGAGACAGATAAACACACACAGAGAGAGACTATGGGAGAAAGACAGCCTATGGGAGAGAGAGAGAGAGAGAGAGAGAGAGAGAGAGAGACTATGGGAGAAAGAGAGCCTTATGGGAGAGAGAGAGAGAGACTATGGGAGAAAGAGAGCCTATGGGAGAGAGAGGGAGGGAGAGAGAGAGAGAGAGACTATGGAGAATAGAGAGCCTATGGGAGAGAGAGGAGGGAGAGAGAGAGAGAGAGAGAGAGAGAGAGAGAGAGAGAGAGAGAGAGGAGAGAGAGAGAGAGAGAGAGAGAGAGAGAGAGAGAGAGAGAGAGAGAGAGAGAGACTATGGAGAGAAAGAGAGACTATGGGAGAGGGTGGAAAGAAAAAAAAGGGGAGGAGAGAAAGAGAGAGAGAAGGAAAGAGTGTGAGTGAGCGAGCGAGCGAGCGGTAAAAAGAAAGATGGAGCGAGGAAAGTGCAGTAAGAAGAGAGCGAGCGCTCCTTCTGGGCTCCTCCCCTTTATCTAGCGTCTGTGTGCCTGTTATCTGTGGCATCCTCAGCAGCAAGTAGACTGTGAACGCATCCACTGAAGGGTAGGGGGACCCGGCGGAAGCTGCCGGGGGCTGGTTTGGATGGGGGGGGGGGGGGGGGTTGCAGGCACGAGTGGCATCCTGCCAAGGCGCAGTCTGAGGGGGC
>NC_085032.1:9332714-9454763 GCF_963692335.1 Osmerus eperlanus | reverse complement strand
TGTTTGACCTTGGGGCTGTTGGCTAGCAGGTGGCGCAGTTTGACGTAACTCTTCCACAGCTTCTGGTACCTAGAGCGCAAAACATTTTTGTTACAACGAGGGGAATTTTTCCACAACAGCACATCAATATTTCATCAGTTGGCTGGGCCTATTAAACAACATCATTTAACCGTAGCCCAAGGTGCTTATCCCATTAGCTTTATTGGCAGGGAAATATATATAAAGCCTCCTCTTCTCTCCTCACCCCTCTCCCATCCCTGGCCTGCTCCCCTGATGCTACTGAAACGTGAAGATTAAAAGACTTCATGGACGAGGCCTCTTCGGGGTCACGAGTTGAGTCCTCTCGTTTCCTTCTAAGGGCGTTAAGTTACTGCGCCTTGATGGCGTCGACAGAGCCGGCTGGGCAGATAACACACACATTTGTATTTGTCTCTTTGACTAATAAGCATTTTGTCTTCTTTTGGTGGGTGTGGGGGGGGGGGGGGGGGGCGGACGACATGGCAGCGTCAAGGTGACAGGGGCCTTCATTGTCCAGATAAATGCGACTGAGAGTCTGGCCCGTGTGTGCGTGCGCGTGTGCTTTCCTTATCCGTGTGCTCACGTTCAGCCAATCTGTTCCTCATTGGAGGAGTTATTTCAATATGAGTGGTGTCAGGAGGGAAGAGAAATAGAGAGAGAGAGAGAGAGAGAGAGAGAGAGAGAGAGAGAGAGAGAGAGAGAGAGAGAGAGAGAGGAGAGAGAGAGAGATGAGAGAGAGAGAGAGAGAGAGAGAGAGAGAGAGAGAGAGAGAGAGAGAGAGAGAGAGAGAGAGAGAGAGAGAGAGAGAGAGAGAGAGAGAGAGAGAGAGAGAGAGAGAGAGAGAGAGAGAGAGAGAGAGAGAGATACAGTGGCAGCAGTTTAAACTGTACAGGAATTAAGGCGGCTTTATTGGTGGGGGCACTTCATTAGAGACTGAGCCTGGGGTGGGTGTCTGGGTGGAGGGCTGTACCTTCTGAGTGTGAGTGTGAATGTGAGTGTGAGTGTGAGTGAGAGAGATAATTCATCAGCTCAGCTCTGTATGCTGATTTAGGAAGAGGAGGAGGCTGAGGAACAGGTGACGGAGAGAAAAAAAGAAAGGGGAAATATCCACCAAACTGACCTTTCCACAGACCCATCGCTGTCTATCTCTCGCTCCCTCTCTCTTGCACGCGCGTTCTTTTTCTTTCTCTCTGAGGGTACCTCTGCCCCCTCAGTCCTGCCTCTACCTACTTCTCTACCTCTGCCCCCTCAGTCCTGCCTCTACCTACTTCTCTACCTCTGCCCCCTCAGTCCTGCCTCTACCTACCCCTCTACCTCTGCCCCCTCAGTCCTGCCTCTACCTACCTCTCTACCTCTCATTTCTTCCATCACTCTTCCTCTTTTTCTTCCCTGTGTCCATGGTCTCTGCCTCTGTGGCATTGCAGCCCCCCCACTGTTCTCCTGTTGCCGTGCCCCCCCCCCCCCCTCCATCCCCGTGCCAGCGTCATTACAATCAGCGGAATGTTACGGCGCTCTCGTGCATACACCGCCTTAATGAGGTCCCTGTCCGTCCATTAATTTGTCCCCGTCTAGGGTGCAGAGGTTCAGCACAGCAGAGGGTCGGCGTGTGGGGAGGGGGGGACCAGCACGGCAACAGGAGAACAGTCTTTGGTTGCTGTGTGTCTCTGTGTGTGTGTGTGTGTGTGTGTGTGTGTGTGTGTGTGAGAGCGAGCTCGTAAACAAAATAAAAATACCTAATAATACGTCACTAACAATTGTGAGGATGGCCCATAAGGGAAATCTTCCTCGTTTCAATCTCAGCCTCTTCCTCCTCATCATCATCATAATCTTCCTGATCCTCTAATTGGAAGATGCCGGCGTTTCTAGGGAGATGCTGGTAAACACTGCCCTCTGACTGGAGGCCCGCGTTCCAAACTCACTTGTGATTGGTTGTCACTCTCTGTGAGCACCGTTGAGACGGTACTTGGGGAAGGTGGAGGGGGCTTTAATATACTGCCATTGGTAATTATGCACATGTACAGTATTCCCTCTCCTGGCCCTGGCGTGTGTGTGGCATTATTATTCAGGAGACGCATGTGCGCACACACACACACACACGCTCTCCCATGGTGGAAGAACCCGGTGGAACCGGGGACCCGTGATGGTGCATGTGAAAATGTCACGCCACTCTCATCCTCTCAACGACATATGCCACTCTGCCTCTCTCTCTCTCTCTCCCCCTCTTTCTCTGCATCTCTCTCAGTCTCTCACGCGTGCATGAACGTCCAATAGAGAGAGAGTAAGTGTCAAAGAGCGAGAGAACTTGTGAAGGTGTGTGAGTGAGTCTGTATTCCTTACTGGGGGTCTCCTGCATAGCTCAGCTGGGCAGGCCGGATTCCGAAGTGGACTATGATAGGAAAGGTGATGACGTCATGGTTGAACTGCTCTCTGTCCAGCTGGTCGATGCGTACAGAGCTTGGCTTCTGGAAAACCAAAACACAACCTTAGGAAAGGCCAATGACATTACAAAAAATATTTTATTATAGTATTGTATAGCAACTTAAATATGAAAATCCAAAAGACTTCTGCACAGTGGACGGTTAACCAAGTTGGCCTTCGATGATGTCAAAACCTACATATCCGTCGCTTCCAGGAACACCTTTCATCACGCCAGAGGTGATGGAGGAGCGGGGTTCCTCGATTCACTTCGGGATAATAGCGTTGTCAAAATGTTTTGCGGCGTTGTGAATGTGTGGACCTGAGGCATATGGTTGGATATCCTCAACAGATGGCACTGAAGCCAGGATTCACCTTGACATTATCCCGACCTTGGGAGACGTTGAAATGTCGAGCCAACTTCAATTTCAAACTATAGTTTCTAATATGCCGCACTGTGTGTGTCGGGATAACCTTGCCCTGAGCTATGGTGCCCCGAGTTCTGAGGAACACCAAGCCTAGAAGGTAGCAAGTCGAGTCAAATCTGAGAGTTGCTGCTGACATTTTGTTTTTTGGCCTTTCCCATGAAAAGGCTCGACTACCATGACAGTGCCAGTACACGTTTGGATACTGGGAAAATGTGTCCTTGACTCTCTCCTAGATCTATTACATTCTATCCACTTTCTTGATCCCGATGGAAATGTAATGAAGTCTGGTAAATGACTGATCTGTAATGAAATGATCGGCTGCAGCCCCCCCTATCCAGTTGTGTTGAGATTGGTGGCCGACCCCAGGAAGAGACAAGGAAGGAGACTTCTGTTCCAGGGTCTACTATGCCCTGAGCAAGAAGAGACAAGGATCATGCCATGTTATCTTATACCAGCCTGTAGATAGACGGCTGCTAGATGATTTGCTATACCCTACCATGTCAGTCCCGACCTGCAGTACAGAACGATGCAGTCTAGAGCCCTCTCCTACCATGTCAGACTGTCAGTCCCGACCTGCAGTACAGAACGATGCAGTCTAGAGCCCTCTCCTACCATGTCAGACTGTCAGTCCCGACCTGCAGTACAGAACGATGCAGTCTAGAGCCCTCTCCTACCATGTCAGTCTGTCAGTCCCGACCTGCAGTACAGAACGATGCAGTCTAGAGCCCTCTCCTACCATGTCAGTCTGTCAGTCCCGACCTGCAGTACAGAACGATGCAGTCTAGAGCCCTCTCCTACCATGTCAGTCTGTCAGTCCCGACCTGCAGTACAGAACGATGCAGTCTAGAGCCCTCTCCTACCATGTCAGTCTGTCAGTCCCGACCTGCAGTACAGAACGATGCAGTCTAGAGCCCTCTCCTACCATGTCAGACTGTCAGTCCCGACCTGCAGTACAGAACGATGCAGTCTAGAGCCCTCTCCTACCATGTCAGTCTGTCAGTCCCGACCTGCAGTACAGAACGATGCAGTCTAGAGCCCTCTCCTACCATGTCAGACTGTCAGTCCCGACCTGCAGTACAGAACGATGCAGTCTAGAGCCCTCTCCTACCATGTCAGACTGTCAGTCCCGACCTGCAGTACAGAACGATGCAGTCTAGAGCCCTCTCCTACCATGTCAGACTGTCAGTCCCGACCTGCAGTACAGAACGATGCAGTCTAGAGCCCTCTCCTACCATGTCAGACTGCAGTGGAGTCCTGTGCGGCACAGGAGTGGCTCTCACCATGCCAGGGCTGCTGACGATCATGCCCTTGCACTCCTCTGCATACTTCTGCCACTCCAACTCCTCCCACTGCAGCATGTTGGCGATCTCCTCCTCGGGCACCAGGGCCTTGCTGCTTCGCAGAAGATACAGCAGGACCTGGTGCATGGAGAGCACCTCCTTACCGCCGTCTGACACACACACACACACACACACACACACACACACACACAGAGGAGGACACACGGACTGGGGTTAATAGGCACTCATGAAACAATTGATTGACCTCCCTTTACAAGTGTTCACATGGACAAACACATAAACCCATTGAGAATTCTATTAGCCTCTAACTCCCTGCAAGGCATTTGGAGAACAGTACATGTGGGCACATGCACACACCAAACTGTGTTTCCAGGAAGCCCAGAATCAGATGTGCATATCGGAAACAACAGATGAATCCACAATAACGCAGAGTCATTTGGAAACCATCGTATTCCTCCATTATACCATTCCCTTTTGTATTCCGTTTCAAGTGGAGATGGCGAGCGCACACACACACACACACACACACACACCACTGTAGAGATGGTGAGCTTTGATAGGCACAGTGCACCAGCACCATCAAGTGATGCTACAAAGAATTCCCCATACTAAGGCAGCAGTTTCAAGACCTCGAGATACACCCAAGAAAGAAAGAAAAACGTTTGAACATCAATACCAACACAACGTATGTGAAAACATTCAAACTGAACATTAAGGGTGAAAAGATAGCATGAGGTTAGGTTTGGCACTCGGCTGAATGATGTGCCGCATGAATAACATGCAGTACTGCAAGTCGCCACAAGAGGGATGTTTAGCTGTAAATCGGGCTGTAAAGAGGGCAGTGTAGAGGGAGAGTGGGTGGTGTAGCTGTAAAGAGGGCAGTGTAGAGGGAGAGTGGGTGGTGTAGCTGTAAAGAGGGCAGTGTAGAGGGAGAGTGGGTGGTGTAGCTGTAAAGAGGGCAGTGTAGAGGGAGAGTGGGTGGTGTAGCTGTAAAGAGGGCAGTGTAGAGGGAGAGTGGGTGGTGTAGCTGTAAAGAGGGCAGTGTAGAGGGAGAGTGGGTGGTGTAGCTGTAAAGAGGGCAGTGTAGAGGGAGAGTGGGTGGTGTAGCTGTAAAGAGGGCAGTGTAGAGGGAGAGTGGGTGGTGTAGCTGTAAAGAGGGCAGTGTAGAGGGAGAGTGGGTGGTGTAGCTGTAAAGAGGGCAGTGTAGAGGGAGAGTGGGTGGTGTAGCTGTAAAGAGGGCAGTGTAGAGGGAGAGTGGGTGGTGTAGCTGTAAAGAAGGCAGTGTAGAGGGACAGTGGGTGGTGTAGCTGTAAAGAGGGCAGTGTAGAGGGAGAGTGGGTGGTGTAGCTGTAAAGAGGGCAGTGTAGAGGGAGAGTGGGTGGTGTAGCTGTAAAGTCAACATGAAGGGCTCTCACCAGGGAGGAAACGGACGAAGCGCGGCATGAAGTGGAACTTCTGACATCCAGGAGACTCATTGTCAAAGGTAGGATCTGGTCAATAAAACAATATTTCACAAAATAAATTATGTTTTATTCTTTATTTATTTACTCTGAAAAGGTGCTAAACTAGGAGCGATGAAGGGAAAATCTATTTTTGAGTGCGTGTGTGTTCACCTGTCAGGTTCCAGTCATAGAGCTCCAGGACGTCCTGAAACAGGTAGTTGGCAAAAAGCTCCAGGCCTTGAACACAGTAGTTCTGTCATGAAGAACACAGGGTCAATACTGCTACAGAGTAACACACACACACACACACACAACAAACCAACAAAGACTGGATGCTTTAAACCAAATCCGGTTCTCCGACTTGAAAAAAAGCAGCTCTTATCGGCATAGTGGTTTCTAAGAAGTCCAATGCAGAATAAAAAGAACTTGAAAGACAGATCTTCTCCGGAAATTTCAGAGACCACCTTTCGGAGATTTAGGCGCAAAAACAAAGAGAGGCGAAGGGAAGAGGAGACTAAAGACTGAAAAGACTCAACTGAAAGAGAGAAAGGAAATTAAATAAAAGAGAAAGGGGGCAGGAGAGATAAAGGAGGGGCTTTACTGACCTCTGGTGACATCTCCTCTATGAAGTGGATGGTGTAATCTATGTTGAAACGGATCACCCGGCATAATGGAATCTGTGAGGTTTGGAGGAGAGGAGGAGGAGGGAGAGAAGAGAAGCCAGGAGAGAATCCCCGTGGTTACGAGCTGGCGTCAGGCAGGGGGGACGTCTTTGCGGGCAAAACTCATTAAAGCCTCATCTCCAAAACACACACACCTAGGCAAACACGCGCACACACCGCTAACGATAATGAACAGACACATGGACGCCCGCACACACACACACTTTACCCAGGGCTTTCGAACATTAAGTGACTTTTAAATCGCTATAAATAGATAAGACAGCTCTTCGGTGTTTAATCTCTTAGTTACATGGTCTTTGTTGTCGGAGTGCGGGAGTCCATTTTAGGAGATTAACCTGGGGGCCAGTGTGAAAGCTGGCCCTGCCCGTCGGGCTAACAAGAGGGGGCTAATATCGCCTTGCTCAGGAGCACCCTAATCCCCGGGCCCCACACCGGCCGTATGCAGCGGGTTTCAGACAGAGGTCGTTTACATTATCCTGCCGTAATCTGGACTAATCCCGTCTGAATTCGCTCCAAATCAAAGCAGATGCTGAGGAAATAGGTGCAAGTGTTGATTATTCTGAAACCCACAGGAGCGGGGGGGGGAAGAGGGAGCCCTGGCGTACAGAGATCACTTCTACATGCAAACTCAGGAGAAAGAAGGAAATGTATTTGTGTTCCTCACACTAAGAATGATCCCTCATCCCCCTCTTTAACTCGCTTAGTCAGGCTTTGCCCCTCATTGATTTCCCATCCTTCTGCTCCTACACTATTCCTTAGTGTGTGTGTGGAAGGGGGGGGGGGGTCTATGTCTCTACATACACAGCAGGCCTTTTAACCCCTACATCAACAGATAGCGCCTCAGAAGTCAAGCAGAGGAGAAGCAAGGTCAGAGCAGAAATAACTAGTCTGTGATGCCCAAAAAGACAAACAAAGGAGACGGTCAACATTAAAAGCTTCATTTGAAGTCTGTGTGTGTGTGCGCGCGCGCTTGGGCATTAGTTTCAGACAAACACTGGGGGGGGGGGGTGAATTATTCATTCAGTAGGATATCTTTATGAACTAGCCTTGATGTGTGTGTGTGTGTGTGTGCACGCGTAGCACTCCGCTGGTGCAGTGAAGTCTGTGTGATGGGCGTCGGGGAGGGAGGGAGGGGGGGAGGGAAGGAAGGACAACAGAGGCGTTGAAGCAGACACTCCAGAGAGGACAAGGAAGGGGACATCAGAGGTGGTGAGCTGGAAGGGCAGGACGGAGGGAGGGAGGCGGGGCTTACGTTGGTGAGCGGGGTGTGCGAGAACAGGGAGAAGCCTTCGAACAGGTACTCGTGGTCGTCATACTCGATCACGGTGGGCCTGTCCGTCTGTGTAAAAACGCACACACTATGTTACATCGCCGCAACAATGATTCAAGGGAGCAATGGAGACCAAAAGATGCAAATGAGAGAGCTAGAGAGAGAGAGAGCGAGAGAGAGAGCGAGAGAGAGAGAGCGAGAGAGAGAGCGAGAGAGAGAGCGAGAGAGAGAGAGAGAGAGAGAGAGAGAGAGAGAGAGAGAGAGAGAGAGAGAGAGAGAGAGAGAGCGAGAGAGAGAGCGAGAGAGAGAGAGCACCTCACCAGGAAGTTAGTGGGGGGAGACACGGTGATCCTGTAGTGGAACAGCCTCCCTGAGTTGTTGTTCATGCCACGGCAGTTCTTCACTGACTGGAGGGGGAGGAAGCAGAAACAAGAGGGTGAGCCGAGATGTTCCGCTCAGCGTGCGTGTGCTGTTGACCGAGGTGGAAGCAGGGGGGGAGGGGGGGGGGTCAAGACCTCTTCTCCTGGGTAGATGCTGTGGCGGATCCCCGTGCGCCTGGCCTTGGCACTGCACTTGCACAGCGGCCCATCGTTCATCTGTACACACACACACACACGTATCAACCACTACTGTAGATTAACGCACCACCTGTGCAGAGAATAATGCAGCATGCACACTACACACGTCATATTTACTTGAGACAGTGACCAAAAAAAAGATACTCCCCCACCCAAGGTGAAAAACAAGACAAAGGGAACACCATGAAGAAGTAGATGGAAGAGGAGGGGAAGGAGACAGAGAGAGAGAGAGAGAGAGACAGAGAGAGAGACAGAGAGACAGAGAGAGAGAGAGAGAGAGAGAGAGAGAGAGAGAGAGGGACTGCTGACCTGTCCGGGGTCGTTGTACCACAGCTCGTCGTGCAGGCGGTCGGGGTGGGCCTTCTTCCTCTTGATCTCAGCGATCACGTCGAACACGTCCGAGTCGGAGCTGCTGGAGCACGTGCTGCCGCCGCCGTCCGACTCGCCGTCCGACTCACTGGAGCTGACGCCTGGGAACAGGAGAACCACAAGCGGAACCCCGTCAGCCCCCATGCTCGTCCTCGGAGCGGGGCTGAGAACCACGGCTCAGAGAGGCGTCAGGCCTTTCCTGAGTCAACGCTGGTCTAAAGGGTCACAGAGTAGCCTTAAACCCATCGTACATGACGCCGTTTGTTCACGTAGTTTCATGTTAGTGTAGATCATCAACACCTTTCATAGCATCTCATGGCAACTATGTGAGCTCAAATAAACTGTGCTGTGATAGAACTGTGATGAGAAAGCTCCTTTTCAAAATGTCTCAACGTATAGGTTAACTGCCCTACTTCTCATTCCTTTGTAGCTCAAAAATGTTTTTACATAATATAGATTTTTTTTTATACCCTTCTTTTGTACCCACTGCCCAACACATAGTCATCTCAAAAAGAAAAGAAAAAAAACTATTGACTGAACGGAGTTCGGGGTCAAATACCTTTGGTATTACTATCTGATATCAATACAGTACCAGGCTCCTCATCCAGCTTAGTTTGGGGCGGCTCCCATTGTGGGCGGGCAGCCTGGGCACGTGCCTGCCTCCTGCCCAGCTCTTCCTCAAACCTCTCATACAGGTCTCTCAGCTTGCTGGTGCCCACCACGGTGGAGTCGCCCTAGGCAGGAAGGGAAGCGGGGCGTATGAGCACAGACACGCATAGAGCCGCACACAAACACACACACACACGCGTGCACGAGGGACACTGTAAAAAGGAGCAAAATCCACTAAATCCATCACTGTGAAGGAGAGGATCCGAGAAAGTAACAAAACACTATTTCGGTTCTAGGAGACACGCTAGTCATTTTCGAAATCGGTAAATTTTGCTACTGTTCTTTGTACATGAAAGTAACATCAAACGGCGTTCTAGTAGTTCTTAATACTGTACCACTTGGTCCATGGGGTCATTGGAGTAGTAGTTCTCAGCATGTGTACAACGAACCCAGGCAGGCTTCAGCAGCTCCTCCTCCTCCCTGACCTCGTCTCCTTTCTCCCTCTCCTTGTCCCTGTCCTTGTCCCTCTCCCGGTCCTTCTCCCGGTCCTTCTCCCTCTCTGCGGCGGCGGTGGAGGCAGTGGCGGGCTCCTCTGGCTCTCGGCTCCTCAGGGAGGTGTAGCTGCGTTCCCTGCTCGTCCCCGGGCCCTCCCACCTCCTCTCCTTGTCGTCGTCCGGCCTCCTCTCCCGCTCCTCCTCCCAGCGGCCACGCTTCCTCTCCCGGCTCCCTGATCGACTGGAGGAGGGGGGGGGGGGGGGGCGGGGGACTCGGTTGAGTGAATCCAATTTAGAACAGAGACATGTTTACACTGCAAATGATCAGCAAATAATCTTAGTGCATTCCAACACCTCAGCTTCTGAGCAGGGAAGCAAGGTGCATGGAAAGTTAGGATGCCTAGAGCTCCATCCGATTCCCTTATTTCACAACTTAATAAAGTGTCACCTTATCTAGTAGTCGGACATTGTTTCCTTGCTCCTCTCCATTTCAGAGGAGGGGAGGATCTACCCGAACATTAGCTGGGTGAAAGCATGCGCCCCCCCCTGTCCCATCAGATGAACACAAACAGGGCCTAGGTGTGTTCAGGGTTGAGGTGAGGGTTAGGTACCTCCTGGGTCTCTTTCTGGGTCTGTCGGGGGACTGGGACCTCCGGCTATCTCGGTGGCGATGCCTCTCCCTGTGACGACACACACGCGTGTATATTTTCATATCGAACAAGTATTTAAAAGAATAACATATTCAAACAGATTATTATTTGTATTTTTTATTTTTTTTTTACAATAACATTTGGACAGATACAACAAATGTTGACAGATATTCTAAAATAATACCACTGTACCTGCTGCGCTCTCTACTGCGGTGACGGGGTGGGGTCCGGCCATGTTGGTGGTCTGAGCGGTAGCGCCCGCTCTCCGGTCTGCCACGCCTTCCAGGGCTCCGGACGCTGTCCCTCCTCTCTGCAGGAAACTCCATCTTGTGACGGTCACCGTAGCCGTAGCTCTTCTGCCTAAAATCATCGTGACGGCGTGGACATCTCTCCGGGGACCTCCGGTCTTCCATGGGCTTGTCTGCCTTGTACTGGCCACCGTGCCTGAAGCCATGGACGGGCTTGAAGGAGCTTGAGCCCTGGGTGTACCCTGGATTGAAGCTAGGAGGTGGGAAGGGAGGGTGGGGGTAGTTCATGGAGTAGGGAGGGTGGTAGCTCATGGGCTGGGGGGGCATGGATGGGGGCATTGGTGGGTGAGGCAGGGGCGGAGGGGGTACCATGTACGGATGGTATGCATTCTGGGCTGATCCCTGGGAACCTGAAGTGGACCCAGCAGAGGAAATTGGGAGGGGGGGAGGGGGGAAGTTTGGGGGTGGTTCAGGAAAGCCCTGACGGTTAGGGGCATTGGGGAAAGGAGGGTGCATGGGGCACTGGTTGAGAGGGCTAGGGGCCTGGGTGGGAGCTTGGGTGGGGTAGGTCATGTAGTCAGCATGGCTGGACATGTAGCCACTGTTCCCTTGGTAACTAGAGCCAGGAGGGGTCTGAGGCTCATAGTGGTAGGGGGGCAAGGGAGGCTGGGGAGGAGGAGGCCTTAGGTTGGTGGGTCGGTAGTTTTGGGATGACCCATGCTGAGCAGGTGGGTTTCGCCCTCTGGGGCCCCCTCTACCCTGATGGAAGGACATACTCTATCTAAAGAAGAAACAGGACCCAGAATCAAAGCTTTAGTTCATAAGTGTGTGACACACTCGTCACATTTCAAACCACCTCAGATTGCTATCTTATAAAATGAATCGTAGTGAATTGAAGCAGTCTTTAGGCGTTTGCTCATATTAAAATTAGTTATTGCTTACATTTAGCAATCTGTTAAATATACCCAGAGCTAACAAGCCACAGACAAGATAAATGAACGGAGAAGTAGCATCGCTAGCTAGGTTAAATACGCAAAAAAATTGATTACCTTACTGAGTGGCTAACCTTAACCAGTTCCGAGTCGAATATCAGTATTGCGTGAACCTCATAGTAGTCAAACTACTTACTAATCGAACCACACTACCTGTTTTAGGTAAAAAACTATCGATATTGATGCTGTGAAACAGTTAAATTACCCGTGCGCTCAAGTAATTGCCGCTTTTTGTTCGTGTTTCTAGTCGGTGTGTTAAAACAGATGGACATATATTCACCAATGGGATTACGTAGTAGTTCAGTGTTGGCCAATGGTATCCCAGTGCGCTGGCAGCGCCGGTGCGTCTTTCTAAACTGCCCACCCTCCGAAAGTAAGTTCCATAATCCACTACAACTGCAAGGTCCATCCATTTTTGTTATAAATAAATGTACTTATTAATCATTCATTCAAAATGGTCTATGGTCAGTTTATTACATGTTAATTGATTTGTCTCGTGCCACTGTATTGCTGTAGAAGGGTAGCCTGGTAGACACATGGTTGGTTCGGTTTGTAGAAACGAATTTAAACTACAGTCAGAACCGTGTAACAGTTAGAGCTATTAACTATTACACCTGGCATTACATTTGTTGGAAAATTGTTGTGTGACTGACCACCAGGAGCGTTCTGAATGGCATTCAGACCTGAGTGATATAAAAAATACAAAAAGTTGATGATAAAAAAATAGAATGCAACTGGAAATTGTCATTTTCTGCACCTGTACGTATCACCCACTAGAGGACAGCAGAAGCCCATAAACCAGTAGCCTACAACAGAAGGTTTACTCTCTAATCCTTAGTTGTCTTGTCTAAATCACTAATTATTGATTGCAATATCACATTTATTTAGCTATCTGCTCCATGTCCTCCCCAACCCGGCCTTTATCAATAACGGAAACCAATGTGCAACATATTGATGGGCATCTGCTGTAGGGTAGATATGCTGATTGTTGGAAATGCGTGGCTTACTGCCAATATGTAAACCTGTGGACACCCCAGTGCTCGAGCATAGCAGCAAACAGGCAGGGTGTGCGCTGGGGCAATCAATGCATTGGACCTTGGGTGTTTGCCCACGCACTTACAGAAGCCAATACAAGCAAAGTATTATGTGTCTGAAGGCTATTCTTGTTAGGCAAGGATAACTAGCAAATGCTGGGATGTCCTGGAGCAGGATAACACTAAAGAAACACTTAGCATTTTCCATGTTCTTAAACCTTGCTAGTTTCCAAATGTTTACTAATGAGTTCAGTCAATAATCTTTGTCTTCTATTCTTTTTCTATTTTCATAGGTTTTTCTATTCGGAGCTGCATACATTAACGTGTCAGTGTCGATGCAAACAGATTCAAGCACCCCAAGTCGTTTTGGTCTATCTCATGCCTCTAATCTATTTTTATAGAATTCTGTGCAAACATTGTTGAACTTCTCATCCATTCATCTCACATAAGAGTTTGTGCAATGCATCACTATTAGATACATAAAATGTGCAAGGTAAAAAAATGGTACATTCACAACATGTCTCTGGTCTGGAGAGGTGAGAGGTTGGTGGAGAAGGGAGGAGGGGGGAGTCAATGGTTGGTGTGTGATTCTATCTCATCTACCGCAGGGCAAGGTCCATTGGTATTCTGTGTCTTCCCTCAGCCTGTTACTCTGTCTGGACATGCGGTTGGAAATGCACACCTTCCTGTCTATGATCTGCCTATCCAGACATCATCAGGCTCTGGCAGTACTACTCTTTGGTGAGCGAAAACACTTGTTTCAGCACTTTATCTAGGGGGTTCCAAAGTCATGCTATACAACTGAGGTTATTTTAGCATTGTGGGGGACTGTCTCTCTGTAGTTGAACTGTAGAGGACAGTGTAGACTGTTCAGCATTGCCCGGCTGAAAACGTGCCTATGCTCAAATCAAATAGATTCAAATATCAAATAGATTTAGAATGTCTACAAGTATGTCTGGAGAAGTGAGTGAATCACTGTGAGTCATGGGTTTGTACTCACCTACAGGGCTACATGTACTTGGTCATGAAGCAGAATTTTCCATGACAGTGTCATCCCTGTTCAACCTAACGGCCTCCAACTTTTGTGAAATTGAAAGATGAGAATGAGGCCTTGAATGTTTTGGTAAATTACTGAAAAAGTGATATGATAAGGAATCTTGAAAGTGTCTTTGTTTTTCAATACTCTCTGCTGGAGATAATAATACAATTGCATATCCCTCATTATTGCATAGCTCCCATAGCTTTTGTGAATTAGTGACATTCATGAGATTTCATTTGATATTTGATATGTAAAGTATAGAAAATGTCACAAAACATGGCAAATTCTTAAACTGGATTAAACAAATCAAAATAATTCTGAATTAAGGAATCTCAGATAAAGTTAATACTGTACCTGTATTTCTTAGTGATAAAGATGAATGTAACTTGATGCTATACAAAATGTAATAATTGATACTTAAAATAATCTACTGTATCAAGGGGTTTGTTGATGTTAGCATATAATATAGTATGAATACACATTAATTTAATTATGTAATACAAATATAATAATAAAGACAAAATACATTTACTTTGTCTCAAGTAAAAAAGTAGAACATGGTTATGTGGTTTATTAAGAGATTTGAGTTGATGCACTGCTATTTGCACTGCTATTTGCAACATAACAGCCATCACAACCATACTGTATTTTTGAAAGTTGCTGTAAGAAAGTAGATACTGAAAATGAAAGAGAAAGCAAAGTTGTTGCCTTGATCTGGACAAAAGACGCTGTGTTTCTTTCATGAACATGTTCCCATCTTCTTGAAAAACACACTTGTGTGGTGGAACCGGTGGGAAATGGTTGAGCTGGGCTCAGCCGGAGTAGAAAAGACTAATGGTCACACGAATAGACACACCTATACACACACACACACAAAAATCTCTGCTGAAAGAGAGTGGCTTTGAACTAATAGATATTTATTAGTTGAGACATTTTGCATGTCAAATATAAATAGGAAAGGATCAAGTAGCCTGGAAAGAAAAATGGACAAACTGTTCTCTGTCTGTACTTCAGTTAGTTTACCCACAATGGAATCCAGACCAGGTCTTGGGAACCGTCATCAGCCCTGTGTGCGTGTGCATGTGTGTACATGCGTGTGTGTTTGACCTCATTTTGACACATCGGAGCCATAGATCTCTCAAGCTGGGATTTCATTCACAAAAGGTTATGTCATTGAAGTTTCCTAATCATTTACTTTCATCACACTTACAGAATGAAAAGGTATTTTAAGAATGGGAAGAATCACTTTTTTGAAACACAGATGTTTTGGGGGAATTGTTTTTTGTCTTTTTATTTTATGTTTCGGTGTGGCTGTTTGGCTTACTCAACAACAGATGTGATCCACCATTTCAATTCCACCTGCAGTGTTGTTAGGTCTCCATAGCTACAGTATTCACATGGCAGGGAGGATACAAATCAACAACGTACAATGAGCACAGTTTGTTATCATACGATACAGGTGTAAGGCACCTCCTACCAAGAGACAGTACTATATTTAAATAGAACAGTGGTTACACCTCCATCAGAGACACTGACTGTCTCTCCACCTTCAAGAAAAGGCTCAAGACGCACTTGTTCCGGGAGTACAACGGTACTTAGGAATGGTTCGCTTGACCCGATGTTAGCTTCCTCAAGGATCACAATGACTCTTGCTTAGAGACTTGTTGCTCTTGTGATTAGGGGTAACTGACTTAAATTTTTTGTACTCGCTGTGATATATTGTTTTTTATTATTGTTGCTTGCTTTTTTCCACAGGTACACTTGCACGTATAGCAGTTCATGTTGTTTAATTGTAACCTGTTTAACTGCATGCTCTTATGGTTCTTCCCTTTGGCACTTATTTTGGTTGTTCACAATGTGTGCTTCATGTTTTGGCTACTCGCAATGTTTTGTGGCTATCTCGTTGTTATGATCAGTGACCTATGCACTTTGTAAAGCTCTCTCTTGGAAGTCGCTTTGGATAAAAGCGTCTGCTAAATGAATAAATGTAAATGTAAATGTAAAACAAATAAGATAACAAATAATAAGGCCCTAGTGCACTCCAAGGGCATATTACCATGACTATACAGTACAAAACTGAGGTTACCCATTAGAGTTTTTATATTTGAATGAAACAGAGAAATGAATAGAACACTTTGGAAACTGCTACAAACATTGCTTTTAATGGTAAAATTTTTATAACTGCATTTACGTCACTGGGCTACACAGTACTTGCACAGCACTGTACAATAGTTAAAAGTTTTGTTGGTGCCCTTATAGTTAAACTACTAAGCCTAATTATCTCCTAAATATCGAGATGTAGAGAATGCAGCAACTCTCTCTGTAAAATTAGGCTTATGTTCATTTGCAGAGAGCCGCTATTATCTGAATATGTCTTTTCAATTCAAGAGGTTTGTTTACACATCTCCAGATAGGCAGTCAAGGACGGATATACCAGGACATGATGACAACATTTACTTTAATTAAAATATTTCACAAAAGTTACGATTTATCCCTATCATTCTCATACACTTTGGAATATGAGAGCAGTGAGGGAAACGTGCAACAAATTGGCTTAGGACATGATGTATCACTGTGTCTAATGTGGTGTTTGTTGTCCACATTAAGAAATATATACAGGATACAAGGCTGATACACAATACTGTATACAGGAAATAATTGATGTGGAGGATTATATTTGTATTTTCTCTATGGTTCCCATCACTGCATACTTTATTATATTTTTCAATGTTTTTCTTCTGTTTTCCATTGGTCCACCTGTCACAACTCAAAACATCTTCTAATAAAGGGGTGTCAAACCAGAACTACACGCAGGATTTAGGAAGCCATCAAGGTGTCCGAAGGCAGAGCCCTCATCACACTTTAAGTACTCTCTTCATTGTTGTAAATTCAGGCTGCTCTGTTCTTCTCAGTTAGGTTGGTTCACTGTAACGGGTGGAAACTATTGACAGCTTTCATTCAGTGTCATCTGTCAAGCTACCAACCTCTCTCTATTTTGAAAATGTGTTTTTTGTCTTTCTCCTTTCACCAAACTGCAGAATAACACAGCAACCACTCAGGTGCAAGCAGTTAGAGACTAGAAACACACTTTAAGTAATTAGATGGAAATCCCATAATTTCCATTCGATTTGTAGTCATGAAGATGTCAGTAATTGGCCCGCAGCATCACACTGAAATGTGCCAACTACCAGGGTTGTGTTAGTGCATGCAGAATTTCAGAGTAAAAAAACCTGTGTTGTTCATCAGTTTAATAAATTAGTCTGACTAGATATCGCATGATAGAAGTTATCATGCGATGAGCACCAAGTTACATGTGAATAGAAGGAATTTTAAGGGCATGATAAACAATGAGTAGAATGAGGACACTGCCATTCACATATTCCAATCAATTAATGGTAAAATTCTGAATCTACTAAAAGGTCTAAGATCTGAACATATATTATTTTCAACAAGACTTGACTAAGACTAACGACCACAAACAGAAAATTAGATAAAGACAAACAAAACAAGATGCCAAATACCTTTGTTAATATTCATATGTATCCATCCTCTGGTGACACAACCTAAGTAGATTACCTTTAAGCAATAAATTGAATGGAAAATTAGATGGGAAAAACTCAGCTTTATTCAATAGACATTGGTCCTCTTTTAATCAATTGACATTTTGGATTGACCTTTTATCTGAGTAAGTTATCTTACTTGAAAACTTCAAGGCTCCACAAATTTCTGACTCAACTTCAAAAACCATTCCCAGGAAATCAAGCCCACGAAGCAGATCAAACCCAGAGTCACCCGGTCCAGCAGGGTGGAGAGTTGGCTAAGTGGAGGTGAGAGGGTTTGGCAGCATGCAGGCTTGCAGTAATGAAATATCCATGCTCCAATCTGCCCATGGAAGATTTACCTCCCAGGGGCAGTCTTCAACATTCTCTCTTTTGTCTTAGGGAGAGCTGTGTCCTCCTGCCCACGTCCCTGGCCCCTTGCACATATTGGCACAGGTCATTGCATCTGCCTGAGATTCCCTGCTGGTCTAAGAGGTGGAGTTGAAGCATCACATTCAGGGGGAAATGGAGATAATTAGAGGCACGAGCAAGAAGGGGAGATGGGGATTTATTGTCTTTCATGTTGGTAATCCAAACAAGATTATTATTTAGCATTCATCTACGTTCAATTTCTGGTGAGTCAGTTGGCTGAGCGGTTAGGGTCACGGGCTAGTAATCTGAAGGTTGCCAGTTCGATTCCCGGCAGTGCCAAATGACGTTGTGTCCTTGGGCAAGGCACTTCATCCTACTTGCCTCGGGGGGAATGTCCCTGTACTTACTGTAAGTCGCTCTGGATAAGAGCGTCTGCTAAATGACTAAATGTAAATGTAATTTAACCAGTCAATCACAGTGATATGTATGCTTGTTTGAGGATGACACAAAAACATTATCACCAATTTAGCTTGACTCTGAATTAATTCCTTATCTGATAATTTGACATAAATTAGGAGTTAAAATATGTATTTTTACATTGTGTTATATGGCAGGTCGGGAAATTTTCAATTATGTTTTTTAAACCCCTTGACCTGCTTAGAAAATGTTCTGAGATCAACTGACTTTTAGATCTGGTCGGACGTCATAATGGTTAAATTGCTTAATTGTCATGAGTGCTAAAAAGGGTTGCACTCGAGCAGGCTCTTGACCTTTTCAAGTCCCACGCTTACTCCAGCTACAACACCATCCCACATTTGCAGAGTAGCTAGAACCATTAGACGTGTGTGAGTACGTGTGTCTGTGTGTGTTTGTGTGTGTGTGGGTGGGGGGTGGCTGTGCACGGTGGTGTGCTATTGCAGGAGATTCAGCAGCACCCCCACACTCAGTGGGAGGTTAACATCCCTGGTAACAAACAGAGAGGAACATAATGAATGGCCAGAATGCATCAGCGAACTTCAAGGGATATGGTTGGGCTCAGTCCTCCCCACCTCTGGTTCACATGTCGAATTGTCAATTATTTGAGTGGGAGAGCAGACTAAGGGGAAAATGGATTCTCAGAAAGAGATATGTATAACAAACAATGCTCAACAGTATGTAAAACTTGCTAAAGTACACAAGGCTTTGATTAGTATACCCCATGTAGTTTGGGGGAAGGTGTTGGAAGGTTGTGTTTTTTCATGGGTGGTTACAAATGATGTCAAAACACTTGAAAAGAGGCCGCTGTGCTCTCAAACATGGAATCCTTGAACTTAAGTCTATGTGCTTTACTAGTCAAATTCTAGATTATGTCGTAGACATTGTACAGGGACATCAAATTGTATGTTTGACCTCAAGGTGACTTGTGGGATCCTGGGTACTGTGTGTTACTGGTGTTATGACACTGTCTGGAGAGGTAGAGATTGCTCCACAGTGGTGCCTGTCCCACCTTTGGCTAAGTCTACAGACCACTCTGCAGTGATTATATGCTAATACACCCACCAACCGTCTTCCATAGACACAATGTGTAAAAAAAAAGGATGCTATTTAAAAAGACTGAAAAAGGTTTCCTCCATTGTAAATGTCTCTTTCTAGCTTGTATGACAATACCTGAAGTGGTAAAAGGAGCGGGGAAAATTGATTTCACACAGGGAGGGAACAATGATTTCTAGAGAGGCTTGGCTGTGATGTTGCTTTGGCTCAGATTCAGGTTAGTGGCAGTCATTATTCCAGTCATGTGTTTCAGCAGGAGAGCTTCCCAGACACTTGTTAATGGTCTTCACGTATCCTACTGAGCAAGCACTATCAGTATGCACTCAGTTCTCATTTATAACAGTATTAGCCACAGTACTGTGCAAAAGACTTGGGCAAAGATTTGATCAAATTAAAGGTAAAGCAAAAATGCTTTAACCCTCGTGTTATCTTCGGGTCATTCTGACCCATCAGTCATTGTGACCCACCGTCGTATTGCGACAAATTTACCTCATAAAAAAACAAAGTGAAGCATTTTCTTTTAACTGTCGGGCTGTCTCAGACCCCCCACATTGGAATGGTTAAAAGAAAATTATTTGTATTTGTTTTTGTATTGGGTAAAATTGGGTAAACACAACAATGGTTCGTTATGAACCTTTGGGTCATGTGACCCGAAGGCAGCACGAGGGTTAAGAAATAATTCAAACTAAGGACAAAACAAAAAAAATCGCAACTTTGCACTTTTATAGTGCCGCACAAATACATTTAAGACAGTATTCATATAAAAAATCTTGGGATCTTTGCACAAAATTGTATAACTAGTTGATAGTTGTACAGGATATAAAGACAGTATTTTATACAGGAATCCCTTCCTAGGTTGTAGAGAAATAATTCATAGCACACAGAAGCATTGTCTACAGTAGGACACTGTTCCAAAAAAGCAACATTTACCTATGTGGATGGATTAATCCTCCTTCCAACAAGATAATCCATACGTCCATACAAGGATAATGATCAATAGTTTTGTAAAATTTCACGTCATATGAGAAACTGGCACATTGAAAACAGGCAGTACAAATACATAGATAAAGCACAAGCACACATATGCTTGCATTGGATACCTGCTGTACATTTGAAATTGAGGAAATTGAATGCACAAAAAGCTCACACACTGTCTCTTTGATGAACTGTATCATGAGTCACATGGTTAATAGGTTGGAAAACCTCTGCGTCTGCAGACCCAGCATCCCAGAGGTTTCATTCATTGAAATGCAAAATGCATCTCATCTGCTGACACGCCATCAATTGTGAGGGAACATTTCGGAGCTTTACGTCGTTCTTACTTCTGTTAATCGGCTTGTCCTTGTTGCTAAGGATTTTGTGTTTTGTCAACAACCTCCCATTGAATTTGTAAAGTACTTTCACAAATTTTCCTGAAGAAAAATATTATAACTCAGTGTTTGCTGCATGAACATATTTTACCAAACTAATGTAATAATTAAAATGAGTTAGATATTTATTTATTTATTTTTGGGGGGGGGGATATTCCTACTGCTCATTCATCGTAGTCTTCACTATCTACCATCTTATCTATGATGCATGATGAATGTAGAGTAAATTAACTATGATATAAACTGTATATATCTGATTAAGCAGTATATGCAACGTTTATAATGGTTGCACATTGCTTAGTCTTGTCTGGCTTTAGTTATCATGATACAACTTCTCAAATACTGACGGGCGATGCAATGACACCTGTGACACCTGCACACCTTGAACCAACACACCAGACATTTTACACATAGCTTTTGGTTTTGCCAGATGGGTCATCCATGAAATGAAAGACTTTTGTATCCTTTTACTAAAATAATTATTCCATGGAGTGATATCTAAAGGCCATTGTGGTCTACAACCTTTATCCACAATTTAAATAATAATACAAAAATACTATATATATGATAAATGTCAAACCATCATCTAAAAGGTCACTTCATTTCATAAGTACTTATAGACTTTCAGGCATTTTATTGTCTGACATTTCCAGAACTATTTAAATGTATTCATCATATTGATTCAAAGTTTTGGATTAACCTTGCATACATCTATGCAAATCATTGAGGGGGCACTGGCAAAATGATTGCAGACTTCCACAAAAAAATCTGGATATTCTGAACTTTCTCATGGAGGGATATTTGCTTTACATGCTTATGTAATGTGAATACAACATGACACTACAGTACTGTATAGAAGGCTACAGAAGTCAATTGTTTGGAAAACCAAAACCATTCACAGAGTGTGCTGTGTGTTGATAAATTATTTGTTTAATCAGGAGCACAGAATAAAAAACATTCAACCACTTACTTTGTATGTTTGAATAGCTCTAATTAAAAAGGAATCTTTGACAAGAGCGTAAGCAGACCAAATAAACTTAGCATGAATTGAGTCCAGATGACTTTTAGCAAACAGATAGAATGAGCGTTACAGTACTGAAATATTAAAAGCAAGCTAGCTAGCGTGTATATACTTGAGTGTCTTTGTGACAGTAGAGTGTCTTTGATCATCTTTGTGACTGTCAATGAATGAATATACTCTATATGTTGTCCACTATGAAGTAGGCCAGCTGGTCTCCAGACTGAATATACTGTCGGTGCACCACACATTAGGTTTATGTAATTTAAATAAAAATGTAAGCCTTATACTATGTCAAGGTTTCTTTTGTTTAATTGGAACCATGTCCAATTGTGACCGAAGATCAACTGCAGTCACATGGCTTACAGTTGTGGAAGAAATTGGGATTTCCTGTGTGCTTACACTAATCACTAATCAATAGAACTAGTCATTGGATACTAGTTAGTACGTTTATCATGTAAGCTTGCTATTAATAACAGTATATTGTGTCTATGTGTCAGGTTAATAGATGTTCGAGGTCAGGAGAAAGTACTGGCTAAACGGTCCTTGTGATGACTACAAGGAGAGCTCCAACTATGAACTCTCTAGTGTGAGAGTTGTCATGTGTTGGGAGCAGTGAATCTTTATCTCTGAGACTGTTGTAACGTAATTCCTGCCTGACTGTCACAATCTATGTTTACATTCTTGTGCCCTATTAAAGATGGTCCTTCGGCTTTCGGAGCGGAGAGAGACCTGGTTGAGACCTAAGCTTGGTGTTGTGTTGTCATTTATGGTCAGAAGACTGGTTTTCTCTCCCAATCTGCAGATTGATAAATACTTAGTAAAATCCAGAACTCAACTGAACTTAGTCACTCCGTTTATGAAGAGACGGACAAAACACTTTCTTCATCACAGTCTAGGTGATATTTTCCCACCATGAGATAGGCTGTTTGGAGCTAAGTGTTGCAGTTTGTGGCCAACAGCAAAACAGCTAATTTGACATAACAGAATATAAATGATACTTGGCAATGTTAGTGCAAGGACTACCTATTGAGTCAATTAGACCACATCCGACTTAATTTGTTGAGAAGAGATATGCATCTGACTAAGGCATTTAGCTTAATCCTTTTTTGGTTTACAAACCATCACCTGAGTTTACCTCCTTGCAGAAAAACTAAAAAACCTTTCCTTGACGTACAGAAAAATTACATACTGTAAAGTCTAGATAGATAACACCATTATTTTATGAACAGGTTTATGTCCCTAACCTTCACATGGAAATCAAATGTTAAACAAATCAATTTGTGAAAATAAGTGTAACTGACAATGATGCACACACATACAGTATATATTTATATAAATAAGCAGTGTTTTTTCATATTAACATCAATGGAATATCATAAACACTGTGAGACTTCAAAATACTCATATATTCAAATATGGGGATACTTTCAGAATTAGCAGTAGATTGAGCACACAGCTTTATCCCAGAAAGAGTAGTGACTCCAATGAATGTGTTATTTAATATTTGAATCAGTCAACTCTCAGACCTGTTCAGAATATTCATGAAACTCTATCAAAGCTCAAAGGATTTTGTAGTCCCGGCTCTCCAGTAGCATACGTGCTGCACTTAGCACAACAACAAAAAACGCTTGTCTACAGTAACAAGCAGTGAGCAAGTGCAATCAATATAGATCAATAAGGTCTGTGTCAATGTATAGGAGGGTTGTTATGTGGCTCTAAGTTTCTAACCTTATTAGTCCAGAGAAACTAAACACAATGTTCTCGTTTTAGTTCTGTCAGTGACACAGTTAAGTTTATTTCCTTTTAAAGTCATGTTGGGTGAGCTGGGTTCATTCTCAACCAATTTTAAGGAACTCAAAACAATCATAGTCAGTTCAGTTTAGCTAACTCACTGTCTGTTACTCGACCCGAAGCTTATCGGCTCACTTTGTGGGGGATCACTTACCATCCCAGTGGCAGCTTCTGTGACTCTCTGGTGTTATGGAAAAGGTTGATCTTCCAGGTGGATGGTGTAATATTTCTGCCCTCTCTACCCTGTGTGGCGGGGTGGACTGACTACGCCACTCTCACAGATGGGGTGAGAGACCCTTAGTTGGAAATACTACTACTTGTGTCCCGTCCAATCAAATGAACTGTACAGAGACTGTGGTATCAAAAATATACAAAGTTTTATTTTATATACAATAATAAAATCCAAAGGTATTTAATAGTACATTATAAAAATAATTCACGGCAAACCAAAGCACACGAGGTAAGCACAACAAACCACTCCTAAAACCAAACAACTTGAAAACAAAGATAAATCAAAATGTGGGAAAAACAGTGGCAGGCACTAAACATCTGTAGTAGAAGATACATGTATTAGTAATACAATAGCAGCAGTATTTACAAATTAATAATTTACGATCAAAACATACCGACTGCTATTGCGTTTAGACCCCGCAACTCACTTGATCACCGTCAATATCCCGCTGACCTTGGAACTGATGCCTAAGGCATTAGGTTACTCAAACGGCAAACAATTGCCTCCAGTACTACTCCTACTTAAACTATCGCGGGCCTCATTAAGAAATGAGCGCCAGCTGTGAGTTACCTAGCTCCTGGGTTCTAGAGCTACCCGGTTACACCTGGATGCAGTCTAAATCACAGGTTAAAGTGTTTTTTACTGACTCACAGTCTTATATACTGTGATGCTGGAGCAGTCTGCCTCACAGATGACTGCTTCTGTTTTATCCCTATATTGAAAATCATATCTTGTATAGGCCACATTCATTTTTTGGCATTTTAAGAACGGATTACAAATGGGATATGTTCTTAACGCTTGTGGTGTTCATATTTTAGTTATTCAGCCAGTGTTCGTGGGTCTGGTGGACCCGCTGCTTTATGGGGTTTTTAATTCAACACAATCAAACTATTTTAAGTTAAAATACTCAAAAGATGTTTACTTCATCCCAATTACAAGCAATATAAACAGCATACATTGTTAATAGTTTCCCTTTACTTTTGTTAGATCACATTTATGAATTAAAGTGCTACTCTTTTTTTGTTCGTTTTTTTATAACATTTAATAAAAAAAAGAAAATCAGTTCAATCAAATTCTGAATGGAAAAACAATCTACAAATTTACAAATGAAGGAAGGTTTTTCATAACTAGATTTTTATTTAGGCTATTTGAATTTCATTATAAATGTAACCCATTCAGGTCAGTTTACAGAACACAAGATGAACTCTCATTCCTTGATTTTTCTCAGGGGCTCCTCCATCAGGCTTCCCTGTGTAGACTTGTAAGTTCCAAGCATATTTGGAAGTGGCATCACAGGCAGCCAAGATCTTTATACCATATTGTGCAGGTTTATATATACTGCCTAAAGGAGCAGTGGCCCCTATATGGCATCAGCTGCTCATCTATGGTGACATAAGGTCCAGGGTTGTAAAACAGGGGGAGGCGGTTCACCCACTTGTCCCACACTGTCCTGGTGGCATCTAGCTTGTCTCTCTGCCGTCGAGCTGGTCTGTTGTCTTGGTTATCAAAGCAGATAATCCTGGAAATGATGTGGAAGTTTTCCTGAGACATTGTTGCACGGAAAAGTTATCTGCCAGTTTCTGCATCCCAAAGGGATTCTGTGGGTTTCCCCTTTGGACTTGAAAACTAGGAAGGATAAGAACCCCAAAGTAGGCATGTCAATGGGGTTGGTCCATCTCCTTCCACCTCTCTCCAAAAACATGCCTTCCTTCTAAATTAGTGCAATCCAGAATCATTTTTAGGATGGAATATAGGATGAAAAGCTCAAAAGAAGACGATGTCCTGCACATGAGTAACTGCCATCCGTGTTGTCCCTGGTTGCATCCTTATCACATTGGCAGCCATGCGGGGAGGCTAATTTCTTGGGCAAGAAGGCAATTCAATTTCATCATATTTTGACATCCATATTTCTTCACTTGCTATCTGATGACGGGCTTGTTCTGGTCGTGGGGCTGGCTGCTGACGGGCTGGTCCTGGGGCTCGTCTTAGTTTTGGAACTACCTTATGCTAAATCTCATCCATCTCAAGTCACTGTCAGACTCAGAAATACCTCTACATCATCATCAAAAGCTTCTCTCTCTTCCAAAATCAATTGCATGGCCCTCTGAGCAGAGAATCTTTTGTCCATCTTGATCAGTTGTGATAAGGAACCACACTGGCAAAGCTATATTTATATTGTCCCACCCCCAATTTGCAGCTGGGATAGAGTATGAGCAAATAAAGACACACACACACACACACATACTAACAGCAGGCCAAGAAAGGAAGAGGACAGAGTGAAGGTACACAGGACCTACAATTTCCACACTCTTATTAGCCCTGGGTCCAGTGGACCCGAACATCCTGTATGTAATATAAATGTGTAGGTACAGTGTGTGGTCATTGAAAATGTGTTCTGATATATGTTCTTCACAGAAAATGAGGCAAGGCCAATGACTCTGAGTTTGAAAAATTAATTACTGTATCGTAATCGTATCATTTTTCTTTTGATAAAAAATGAAAATGGGTCCCACAGACCTGAACACCACACAAGGGTTTTTATGACTGCTAACGGCCTTGAATAGAATTTGAGGGAAATTGTATTTGTGAACGATTTGACATGAGTTCGTCGCTCTCTTCTATATGGTACTGCATAGTAAACTTAATGTTTATACTGTAGATGCTTCGAAGGCTGAATTCAGAATTCAGCCTTTCCTGCCAGTTAAAGCTGTTGTTTGTTTTTCTTGCCAAACAGGAGGAATATAAAGGTAACATGATATTTGAAATTAGTGTCAGAGCATCTCTCAGGCTGTCAAACATAAACTGTACACTGACACACAAACACACGCACACACACAATCGCACACACACACACTGCTGTACATTTACTAGGCTTAATTACAATGACACCTAATTTAACCTCACAGTACATCACGCCCCTCCTATTGTCTTTAGACTGTAGGGCCTTCAATTCACCACTCTAAAAGCAAAATACATGGGCGTCATTCTGGTGTGTTCTGCAGAGTGCCAGTGGTGTGCAAACTAATGGTATCAATCAAGCTGGACCTAGCAATTTTGGCTTGAGTTTGAACGGATTTAAACCCAAATGACCCACCCCCTCCCTTCAAAGCCACTCCTCCAAAACACATGAACGCTCTGCCTGACTACTGCCAGGAGGTAGGTAGAATGCAGACAAGTAGCCTGTTCAATCATTGCATTCGGTCAAAATACCGTTGAATCATTACGTTTGGTCCGTAAATTCAGTCCGATTTTAATGATTGGTCGTATGTATTGCATTTCTGAGATGCCTTCAGATATCAGATTTATAAAATGTTACTGTCAAACCTTTGGATGTATATGTTGCTATCAGGATGTAGACTTTATTTCAGCAAATATGACAAAAAGTGGGTCTCAACCTAATTACCGACCCTGCCTTTAAGAGCTCGGGAAAGAGTAGTGTAGATGCAGCCAGTGTTCAGTGTTTAGTTTAGGTTCACTTCCTGATTTAGAGGGCCGAGCTGGAGCCCCACAAAACCGGGCTCAAGACCTCGTCTTTGATCCTGGCTCCAAGCTCAGCATGAGCTTACAAAGCCCAGGGTTAGACTGATTAATCCTCATTTGCCTCCCTCACTAAGTGTTCCTCCAGGGCACAGAGAAACAGTTTAGACGCGCAATAAAGCCAATACAGCTTTGTGAAAATTCCTTGTGGATTAGTACTTGCATGTACTTGGAATTCATGTAGACAAATTTACTGTAATGCCTTTGGCCAAATTTTCCTTGTTTTTGATTAAGTAAATTCCAATGCCGTAAACAAGAAGAATTTATAGATATTGTGTGATTTATGGTGTCACTCACGATACATGACAGCAAAGAGTGATTCATAAAAGCTGAATGCACAATGTAATTCACTTGAAAATAAGATACTTTATCTTTTGATCACCAACACAAGGTCTTTGCCCAACCCCTGTATTTTGTGAGTGTGGGTGTACTAGTAGCAAACCTAATTCTAACAACATCAGTATTGCTTGTTTTCAGGAAGCAAACACAAAATGCTAAATTTCAACTGAAATTCTACATTGAAAAGGCTACTTTGGAGTATTTGTCATGATTAGAATGCGTTAAATTACTAACTGAACCCACAGCAGGAGTAGTAGAGTGTTTGCTATTATAAAACATATTTTTCTACATTATAAGGTTTATGTGTGGTGGTGTTTTGTAAATGATACATGGGGATGGCAATTTTGTGTAACCACATGGTACTATATACTGATACTGTACATAACATTGAAAAAAATACGACAGTAATCAGTCGCAACTGCAGGCAAAAAAGGTTTTTGAAGCGATGTTCTGACAAATCTATTTCCTACTATCATTGCAGTATACAGTACATGTAATGAATTTCAATTTGTAAGGTGTGCAGACCATGTGGGCAAGTCATTTTAATAGGAAATGAGTTGCCTTGAGTAGTCTGATGGACCTTTTCCTTCTCACCTAAGCGACAATGTTCTTCTGTGAATGCTTTTTTGTTCTTTTAACAAGCTTTATTGAGAGTAAAACACTTTGAAAAAGGTTCTGTAACAAGAAAGGCAGAAGGCTGGGAAAATGTATAACAAAAGAGTCCAAACTCCCTTCCTAAAGTAAATATGAAACTCAGACAGTACTTAGGTCAGTATTACTTAACATGCAATAACAGTACAATCATTAAAACTATAAAAGTACCAAGAGTGCACTGGTTATCCTTGATTTTGTGACAATCAATTAAGTATATCACCAGAAGGCACCCTCAATTACAAATGCCTACTGTTGTAACAGGCCTCTCTTTCTTTAACAGATTGTTAAATGTTAAGTGCCCTTTTACGCGAGGACCCAAATACCTATGAGCACCTACCCCTAGCTTAGACATAACTCAGTTTGTGTTGACAAAAGGAATTAAGTTAGACTGTGGAGTCAGGTTGAGTGACAGAACTGAAGGATCCAATATTCTGAAGTGTCTTTTGTAGACAGAAGATCCAGCGTTAATTCAGAGGCTTCTCTTTTGCAAATAAATAAAAAACCTCCAACATGTCCTCTAAAGGAGAGAGTTAATCCTGTGTCCATGAAGAAATCACAAACTTCAGGGCAGAAGATTAAATGGTGCCCCACCGGATATTACACAACGTACCTTGGGGGCTCCTCTTGATTTATCGTCATTCACCACGGTGCTCTTATTACACTGACCTGGTTTAGCACTCATCCAGCCATCTTGTGGAATGTGTGTAATGACGACAAAATACACCTACCCACTTGCTGGATCAGGATGGAGGTCTACGTGGACATGCAGTTTAGGAGCATGTCATGAGGACCTTGGCAAACATTGTGGAGCAGCACTGTACACACTCATTTCACCTTACAAAGGAACCAGACTAGACAGAAAAGCTGCTGAACCATTGGGGCGTCTTCACAGAGGTGGTCAGGAGACAGGTGGAATGCTGCAACATACTCAGATTCACCCACCCCTTCCAATATGTGTCTCACAGGTATTTGGTCCGTCGCTTTCTGGTTTGAATACTAACTACAATGCAAACAGATCCAATGTTCGTGTGGCAGTTTTTTTAATTTGACCTTGGTTCCTATGACATCCAAAAGCAGACAGAGTTTGAATTATAGAGCGCTTATGGTACATGTTCAGGGTCAGAAAAGTCAATGATGATCTATGAGGTAGATCCAAGTATAACATTGATGTAGTAATTTCACTCAGTACATATTTTACCTGGCATATTTTCGACAGTACAGTACACGAGTTGTATGTTATGGTTAAAAGCCTTGTGGGACTTAAATCAAATGATGCTTTCCAGGCCCCTTAGCATGTCATTATGAAAGCACTGCAGGATTTTTTTTTACTGTGTCGAAATGTCAGGTTGTAGACAACCGGATAGATGACAGTTAGCATACCTAATGCCTTGCTTGTGCAGAAGATCCAAATGAGCAGTTAGTTCTTGTCTCTATGGTGAATCCCAATGTGATTTGACACTGGCTGAGGTGTCTGTAATCCAACTACAACCTAGAAACAGGAGCATGCAAGTGATCCTACAGACGTAATGTGCAGGCCATCTCCAGTGGAACCCAGCACCCATATAATGGCGACTTACCTCCTTATCAGAGAGAAACTCTACCATCGTTTTCTTTCACATTACACACAACCCAAATGAAAAACTAATTGTTCTCAGAGACAGAAGAGCCCTTTGGTAGAAACACATCACTGAAAGCCAGTTATGAATCACACAGAGCAACTAGAGAGGGTACAATTTCTGGGGAAATTGTAGGGTGTGCTTGCTTGCGTCGGTTGCACAGGGGTCCGTTTTTGAATGACATTTTTACAACTGATTTCTGTATATTTTATATGAAAATGCATACTTATTATTTATAAAGATTAAATAGATTTAAAAGCATTTTTTTTTGCTGCTCATTTACAACTGAAAATACGAGTGAAGTGTAGAATGAAATAGATGTCTTCTCATTTCCCCTGCAAGAGGCAGCCTCATCGTTGAATCAAAACTAATAAATTTGGCAGACCGGTGTAAAAATGGACCTAATCTCTATGACTTAAACGTCATTTTAAGTTTTTCCCTTCTCGTGATATTTTCAGGCATGTAGCCTACTCATTGCATTCATTCATTAATAAAGAACCCCCTTTGAAGATTATTCTACGACGTTACCCGGCAGTAGAAGATGGAATCGCGATTCAAACAGTACCATCTGCTAACTGAAAATATGCCCCCAAAAACGTAGCCTAAATAAGCTTGACATTTATTTAGTGGAAAATCGCTCATTCCTAAAAAGCTCACTGGTAGCGATCATTGTCAGTAACAACGCAAAATGCGATATAGCCCTGTGTGGAGAAGCTGCCCCGGTAAATTGTACTACTACGGTACAGTACTAGACTACTGCTGTGTTCGTCTTGGTAGCGATTGCGTTGGTTGAATTGGATTTAACGTTCCGTTGTACGGTTTAAGCTGAAATTAATTATTTTCATGAACAGATTGACAACGTTTAGTCTGTGGCAATGAAGTTCAGGTTAGTAGTTAGATAGACTTTTGATTTAAGTAAGGGGAGTGCCGAACATGTTCTGTCGCCGTTTGACTTCCTAAACAGCTGTGTAGTGTAGATGTTTTTGTAGTGTCTCGCGTAAGCTACAGCGTTGCAGTGAGCTACACTGGTTTGAAACCACAGGTAATGGTAATTTCACCAACAAATCGTTTACTAATGTCAGAATAAATCCTACAACGAAAATGTATATGTGAGGAATGTTTATTTTAACGATTGAAAACAGATAACGCTACATCATAGACCACTGTAGTATGTGTTGCCCGGGCAACACAGGCTAATGTCATGATGCTAATACTTTAGTGAAATAGCAGACTACTGTTTCCGAAAGTAGATGTACTTCCTTAATAATATCAGCTTATACTGTACATTACACATCACAATTGTGTGTCATATCACAAAGTAAAATGAGTAAATAGTTATCACCCTGGCCTCTTTGCTTGTGGCGTTTCTGCAGCTGCCTTGCAGTAAAGCTATAGTTAGCCTAGCTATCCCCCAAGTTAACAGATGCAAAACGAATGTTCTGCTACAGGTAGTCACGCGTGTTTTCGTGACGTTAGTGACGTAGTGACGTTAGTAACGTCAGTGACTGTGGCTAGCAAATTAGCCACCGTTAGCTTCACTTTTCGCCACAAAAACTTAACTTCAGCCTAAACCATGCAACGGAACGTAAATTCCAATAGAAGCAACTCAATCGCTACCAAGACGAAACTTTTGACACCTACGTTGTCTATGTAGGCCAAATATTGACTGAGTTTTAGGGGGGCAAAAAGAAATAAAAATAATAATAATATATATGTGAGAGAACAAAGGTTGTGCTCTCGCCGAAGGCTTGAGCACACCCAATGAAGCCAGTCTTCCCCCCAGGCCAGACGTACAGAATGTAGTTGGTCTGACTTGTGAGCTGGGAGGGTGAGCTGACCTAACTGTGTCAGACCTACCATGTATTGCCAAACATGAAGGTGGAGGAAACCTCTCTCATAATAGAAAGCAGAAACTAGTCAGTCCATAATATCAGAAACCAAGAAACAAGAGGGACTAGTGTTTATTTCGTTTCTTTTTATTCTAGATTGGGAACAACATGACCATTGCAGCTGTCATCTTCAGTCCTGATGATGAAAAAGAGGTCAGAAGACATGCAGTAAGCAGTTAAAAGCTGAAAAAACTACACACAAAAAAAAGCCACACACATTTTGCTGTTGCTAATGTAAGGCTAATCCTTTATACCTTAGAGAATCATTGTTGATATGGAGATTTCCTCCACATCTTGTGATTTACAGTAAACTAACCAACATTGTGATGCGTTAGCTTCAGAAGCATTAGGTTAGCCACATCATGATATTGTGCCATTATTCTTAATTCATTTCTGTCTATACTGAAAACACATTTACATCAATCTTGCTTTGTTCTGTAGTGATCGGCAAGAGAAGATGAATCTATTCTAAACACATCGACATGAGTCGACAATGCCAAACACCAGCACAGGAACAGAACCCCTTGAAGCTACAAAGAAGTAAGGTTTTCACAGACTATGAAGTTGTGTCAACTTACCGTAGATGGAATCAGCTAAAATCTTCAGAAAGCATATGCAATTCCAGGAGAAAATACCCTTCAAACAATGGAATACCCAAATGTGTGTGGCTGTTTAAATAGGTTTTTCTATAATAAACAATATCTGCTTTCAGGAGAAGCCATTGTCTCCTCTCATATGTCAGAGTGAAGCACTGGACAGGAGAATCATTTAACAAATGGTTTGTCATGATAAAGGATGTATTATCAACAGCTTGAAATATTTGTAGGTTCTGGTTAGCATTTTACGGGAATGTTGAACGATAAAGTTAAACAGCTTGAAGAATTTGAAGTTAAGCACTGATTTAATCAAATAAACTGTCACTCCAAAGTACAGTACACCCAACAATATATTAATGCTGATCTGTAGAACTGAAGCTCAATTGATCAAAACTACATTTCTGACCTTTATACAGTAAGGTTCATATTTGTTGCTTTCAGTTTCATTGGACATTGTGAGATGACTGTGCCCACACAGTAATGTGTTTCTGTCTATTTGCTCCACAATATGAAAAGAGGCGGACCTCAATCTTTCACTAACCGAGCATGGGTTTTCTCTCAGATTTTTATATTAGTGTGAGTGGATGTCTGTGATAGCTGCCGAGTCATCATGGCTCAGTCATTGATTTATTTTGTCAGAACGAAGGTTTCTGCATGCTTTTCAGAAGGAGATACCACCTTCACAGAAATGTTTGTCTTTGACAGAACTGACTTTGCCTAAAGGTTAAAGTCTAAATGAGCTTTAAACAATTGCCAACTGATGTTATGAACGTATGCTCACACAGTGGTTTTAGCAAATTTGGTTTCTTATTAACTAAAATTAAAACCTTGATTCAAACAACTACTCTGACAATGATTTTTTTGTAAGTATAATATTGTATTTTGTAAAAAAATTATACTGTAAAGTGTAGAAACATTGCGCAAAGCATTTCATTTGAATTGTGCCTGTATAATTACTGTGAAGTTTACAACAAGAGTTCAGTTAAGGTTATTATAGTACAACATGCTTTTAACATGATACCATCAATGATGAAAAAGCAGCAGAATACATCAAATATTTCAGTGCTAAATATGGCAGTATATACACATAATTTGTATTCAAATAGTAACAATGTTACAGAAAATACTGTGGCTTATTTTACATCACAGTGCAACATATTTAAGGCAAGGATACCAAGAAGCAGCTCATACAACCTTGCATAAAAATACATACAAGTATTTCCATCCAGATATATAAATAAGAAACAATTGAGAATGACATTCTGTTGATGGCAAAATACAAGTGCACTGTAGGCTACACAACTAAAATATGAGCACAAGTTGTATGCATAATGAAAATATCAAACGTAAATGTGATAATCCAGTCTTCTGCGATGTTCACACAAATCACAAGCTTTAAATGAGCTTTGAACATATAACTTTTACAAACAAGACAAGACTGGATTTATTTTTAGGCAAGGCTTTTGGAACAGTTAGAATACACAACGAAAGGATATTTTGTTCCATTGATTATGCACCTGTCAACCATAGACATCTAATAATAAATTGACATTTTTAAACATAAGATGTTTATGGAACACAAATTCAAAATACACAGCAGCTGTTTTCATCATGGAGGTAGTCTTGGGTAAATTGTACTTTGTCTGTTAAAGTAAAATATAGGAAACATACTGCATGATATTGTGCCATTTAAGTGCAATGTTTTTCCTCAATAATACTCTAGTTTAGGTACAATCAGCTGTGATCTTCGGCACCACAATCCATAAAATAAATATGTTTTCAATACATGACTTACTGTACAGTTTATGGTCTCGCAATGTAAATAAATAAAGTCTAGTTAGCTTATCAAATTGCAGTTATTACAAGAGAACATGCCTGTGTTTTAAAAAGCCATGGAGAAAGCATGTTGTATCTTACAGACTGTATAAACCTACCTCTTCAGCAACCTGACTCTCGCAATCAAGAAGAGAGATTCTAACCAATTCATCATTTAGAAACAGAACACTTCTGTTTAAGGCAAAAAAAAGGTCTGATTAGTCCTTCCAAATAACAATCAAACAACATCAGTTCATTGTCTGCCTTGTTTAATCTAGCTTGGGAGAAGACCAGCTGTCCTCCTACGAGGAGATATATTCTCACAAGTTACCGTCTGGCTCAGTACTTCCCAGGGAGCTCACACACACATGGGTTCGGCAGGTTCTGCCAGAAGCAGAAGATCTCCTTGAAGGTCTTCCTCATCTCCTGGCTCCGAAAGGCGTAGATGATAGGGTCGATGACGGAGTTGCACATGATCAGGATCAGGTACATGTTGAAGTGGGACATGAAGCAGGTGCAGTAGGGGTTCCGTGGGCAGGAGATCATCAGGATGAGGTGGAGGAAGAAGGGCGCCCAGCACACCACGAACACTCCCAGCAGGATGGTGAGGGTGATGGCACCTTTCATGTTGGCCCGCTGGCGGATTGGTGCATTCCCAGGGAGGGCTGCGATCCTCTTCATGTGCAGGCGTGCGAGCAGGAACATGTGGACGTAGAGAGAAGCCATGAGAGCCAACATGGTGAAGAACATGGTAATGAGGCAGATGAGGACCATGGTGCTCTCGGAGTAGATGATGAACAGCACACCGGATGCCGTACAACAAGTCCAGATGCCTGTGATGACCAGGAGTGCCCGCCGGACAGTCACGATGTTGTGGTAGCGGAGCGCGTAGAAGATGGTGATGTAGCGGTCCACGGCGATGGCCAGCAGACTACAGATGGAGGCCAGGAGAGAGCTGCAGATCAATGAATCAAACACGTTGTCCATATTCTTGATCATTGTGCCTGGGATGGTCACATTGCCCCCGTTGATCAATGCAATGACAATGGTCTCTGACGCATTTGAGACGCTCACCAGCATGTCGGCCACGGCCAGGCTGCAGATGAATAGGTACATGGGGGAGTGAAGGTTCTTGTTCTTTATTATGGCGGTGATGACCAGAATGTTCTCTAGCAGACTGACAATGCCCAGGGTGAGGAAAACCTCAGTGGAGATAAGGAGCTGGTCGTAACATCCAGTCGAGGACTCCTTGCCATCTTTGTTTATTGGCAAGGAACCCAAACTGTGGTTCCTGTTGTGGTACCCTTGGATCAGTCCATGGTGTTGCGAGGCATTCATTGTGTCGTCTCAGATGGATTTGGTCTGTTGTTAAAGAGTTCTTGTCACCTTATCCTTTTTTGCTGGGTGAGGAGTGGGTAGGGGTCAATCCATTTCTATTTGGCTCGCTGAGTTCTTAACACGTACAAGTTTCTATCCTTCTCTTTCATGTTGCAGATTTAAGCACCACGCAGATGAGTGAGACGGTTCTGTCCTGGTCTCCAGTCCCTTTCTTTGCCAGTCCCTAGCTTTATCCAATGAAATCATTTTCTTCAGACATCTGCAGGTGTTTGTCTCATTACTGGGTAACTCTGGCTCAGTCGCTCACTATGCCACTTCAGGAGACAATGAGAAAAAGGGAGGGAGGGATGGATGAAGAGAGAGAGAGAGAGAGAGAGAGAGAGAGAGAGAGAGAGAATTAGAGAGATAGTGAACAGAGGAGAAACAAAAGGAGGACCATTTTTGAGAATGGAATGAAAACGAGCAAGTCAAAGAATAAGATGAGGGTTGTGAGTAAAAAAAAAAAATCTAATTAGGATTCAAAGACAGTCAACCTTGAAAAAGGAAAGGAGACAGAGATGGAATGCAGAAAGGAGGATAAAATTGCGGCAGCAGAGAGAACGAACAGGATCAGTGGCAGGAGAGTGAGCCGCAGGGGGGGCTCCAGGAGCGCACACAGCATACACATGGGCAATAAGTCACTGAATCTCTCACGTTGCGTCCCACTATTATACCCTGACACACACCCCCTCCCTGCCCATCCTTCTGCTCTCCCCTCCAATCAGCTTGGAGGAGAAGGGTGGGAGGAGCAATGCTTCAGGATGGTGTGGTTAAAACCTCTGGAGATTCAGGAATCACTGAATCTCAGATATTTATGAATGTGCTTTCCTAACTAAATGTGACAGTTTCATTAGTCCTGCATGATTATATTGTAACCCATTTCCCAAGGGCTCAACTTTACCTTTAGACTTGCGAAAAAATCTACTTGGCAAAATGCATACAGTATCATCCCTTTAATGTTGTTTAATAAAGTCCAACCCAAAACATCAGAAATCGTGAAACCTTTAGTGATGAGTACTGACTACTTTGCCGTGTAACATCATTTTGTTTGCTTTCCCTCACAGTCCTGTTTCATTGTGGTTTTCAACATTACAATGCAACATTTATCAATTATCGCGATAGAGTGAAGAACATTGTGTTGTCTGTACACCTGGTCTGTGTCTTTGCAAAAACTCCATTGCTGTAGCAAGATTACAAACCTTGAGAAAGGTTCACAGCAAGCGTTTGTTATTGTAAAGTGTATTACTGGCATAACTTGGCTTATTAACTCAAGTGAGACTACATGTACAGTACTTGTGTCCTAAACATGTCTTTTTTTACCATTTTAAAATAATTTACTTGATGTTAAGAGAGAAGTATGCACTGTCCCTACCAAACTCATAGCCTACCAAAGTGCTGGAATAAAGAGGTAAAATGGCACCCAGTATTGGCACCAATAGAACTTCATACAGGCAGTCTGTAGTATTAGTGAAGTTCTGGTCTGAGCACTCAAAGGCTTTTTATATTAAAGGACATAATGAAAAACTGTGTTTTAACCTCTGCCAGACAAGTTAGATTTGTTTTGCCTTCATCAGCAACTTCGTCAAAGGGTCTTCACGCTAATGTAGTCCTCACTTCTCCTTGTGGTTCCAGATGATAAGGTACCTCTTCATTTATTTAGCGAGCTATCTCTGACTATTAAATATCAATTATACTGAACATGAATAGATAGTTAGCAAATCAATTACTGTTGACTGTGTCCTCCTCTATCTGCACTAACACTTGGAAGAAGCAGTCTTGAAACATAAAAGCTTCAGCTAAATGGTGACACCCATTCTTCCATAGAGGGAGAAAACCTTGGGTGGGGACTATCTAAATCTCCACTGTGGCACAGGGAGGTAGCCTGATACAGAGGGCTCAGAGGCTCAGCCACAGAGAAAGTACATGTACATTTGTGTAAATTCTCAAAAGGAACTTAAGTTTCAGTCCACAGTCCACACTGTGATTAATACCTAATTTATCACCTAATTAATTGTAACCATGACTATAGGCTCACAAGTCATTTAGGAGTAGAAAGATGGATAGGACAACAGTGTGTGTGTGTGTGTGTGTGTGTGTGTGTGTGTGTGTGTGTGTGTGTGTGTGTGTGTGTGTGTGTGTGTGTGTGTGTTGGACAAATAACTTGCTCCCGGGCAACTTTATCGCCATAGCAACAAGCAGAGCAATTCATTTTGAAATGAGAGCAAAACCATGACAGGCAAATTCTCTGAAAGTTGTTATATACTTCATTGGCTGTAAGAAAATATATCTTTTCAGAACATCTCGGTGAGCTGAGAAAATATTTCTCATTTATACTTATACATTTGATATTACATAATGTGGGCAGCAATATGCTGACATTAAAATACTTAAAGGATAGCTGAACAGAACTTGCTTCTAGCCCTTTTTTGTGTGCTGCACTTTCTATTTTCTCTGTGTTGCATTAGTTAAAAGCTAAACAGTGTTTCATAGATAAAGAGGGATGTGTGTGGGCGGCTGTGGCTCAGGGGGTAGAGAGGGTTGTCTGTTAATCGCAAGGTTGGCGGTTCAATCCCCCGACTCCTGCCGAAGTATCCTTGAGCAAAACTCTGAACCCCAAGTTGCTCCCGGTGGCCGGCGCCTTGCATGGCAGCTTGCCGCTGTCCGTATGTGTGAGTGTGAGTATGAATGGGGGAATAAGGAATAAGGCTAATTAAAAAGGCTTTTATGAAACATAGTCAAAACAGTATCTTTACAGTATGCTGACAATAAAGCGAATCAGAGCTCTACTAAACAACTCACAGATATGACAAGGGATCAGAAATGGAACAAGGAACTGGTGTACACTAGTAGGTACGTGCTCCACCACTCATACATTAAGATGAACGTTTCATGGCAATTAACCTGTAGTTCAGCATCTCAAAAGCAAGCACAGATGAACTGTGTGAGTGCCTGTGTGTCTTAATATTTCTGTATGAACACATTACTTTGATGTGTAAATTGACGTCCATTGGTTGTTTCATATGGACATCGTTTGAAGCCTATTTTTTGCAACCTGCCAAGGTATTTCAGGGAATATATTGTGAGCACAGAATACATTTGTTGTAATTGGACAATTTGTTAGAAGGCCACATTTCTTTGAACGTGTCAAAGTTTTCATCATGTGGCTCATCATCGTTTCCTCCCTCTCTGGCATACAAAAGGGTTTGAACTTGAGTTGACGCTTGACTCACGCACACAACGACCACCTCTGATGAAAACCTCTTGAGCCAGCTGTGCCACCGTACATGGAGCTTTTTTGATTGTGTTTAATGGTTTAGATTGTAGAGTGAAAGTAGTAGAGTGACACAAAGGCAACATCAATTGTCCTCACAGATGTGAGTTTCCCAACCCTCTGAATAATATCAGTTGTGGCAGAAGTCTGAATTGTACCTGTGCACATGTCGTAACTTCCATCAGGTAGATCTGTCATGGGTGTGCTGTGCTGTTGAGTCCACTCCACCAAGCACAAGCAATGTATTCAAGGAGAACACCTTAGATGGTGTGTAGAAGTCTGGCCCATGCGGTGGAGATGGAGACACTGATTGCTTTGGCTGTGTGGCAGCATTGCATGGGTCTGCACTGTCCCTGGAGCAAAGGACAACAGCACTAGAGCCATCACAGCCTGAAGGCCAGATCAATACTCACATATTCACAGACTTGAAGGTCACTGAGGCAGCTCAAGGGAACATGCACAGTGCAAGTCACAGTGCTCATACAGTATGTGTTAACCTGGACTGTTAACAGTCTCATGTCCATCAATCTGGGAACAATGTTGTATGGCACCATTGACTAAGCTGACGTTTTCATAAAAATACAGCTGTCATCCGAGTCACTAGTTACTGCTACGTCAGTGTAAACTTCAGATTTCACATTTTGGTTTATTTTGACTACATATTATACTTGCTTGAGCATGGATCATTAATCATGCTTTAAAAACAAATAATAAATACCAGTGTATGGGATTTTTTAAAGACGCAATCCAGTTTAGTTCCATCCAGCAAAAGAAACAAATCCGTTTTTGCTGTGTATCTTTTGAAGAGCTAATTCATTTTGTGCTTGTTGGGCTTAAACGTTCAACCAGGATGTTGTGGAGATACGTCTTCATTTGTCAGTGATTTAAAAGCACCCATGACGAAAGCCTACAGGCTTATTTGCAATGGTGAATGTTTGATAATAAGAAAAAGTCTCAAAGGCACACTTTGTCTTAGATAAAAGGAGTCGAAAGAACGTGTGTGTGTGTGTGGGTAAGGGGAGGGAGGCAGCAGGAGAGTTTGCCAAGCAGTTCAACAAGTGATCTATCAAATCTAGTAATTTGATACCATCATACAAGAGACATGTTAAGATATAGCAGGCAAATGTATTAATGATCATCCATTCTGAGAAGGAACTAATGTATTGCAATTAGTTTGTTTCTATGATTGAATGACGTCAAGAGATGATATCCGTGAGTTAAAGAATGGACATAAGTGTGGATAAAGAAGACTTTTGCTGTGTATTGATGTTCGCGGCAATTGCAAAGTCTTACTCCCATTTTCGCTGTTTGTATTAACCAGGGAGTCAGGTGGCTGAGCGGTGAGGGAGTCGGTCTAGTAATCCGAAGGTTGCTAGTTCGATTCCCGGTCATGCCAACTGACGCTGTGTCCTTGGGCAAGGCACTTCACCCTACTTGCCTCGGGGGGAATGTCCCTGTACTGACTCTAAGTCGCTCTGGATAAGGGCGTCTGCTAAATGACTAAATGTAAACGTAAATGTAACCAGATCTGTTCTTCAAAGGGCTGAAGAAGAAAGAACAGAACAGAGAAATATGGCAAAGTTATCATGAGGAGCACGTCTACGGGATATACTTGATTAATGTGACAAATCCAAAAGCTCCCCACTAATCACAATGCAGTATGGATGCACATGTGAGGAGGTGTGCCAGCCCACGCAACACACACACAAGCAGACACACAAGCACACACACAAGCACACACACAAAAGTGTGAGGACTAGAGTATCCTCTGAAAAGAGATTTCAGTCTATTTCAGTCTTTCTTCTCAGTCTCATCGCAGAACCCGGGTTCCTACTTTGAATTAAAAGTGTGACTTCAGGCTCACATATGGCAGTGTATCAAAAAAACCCAGGAGAGACAAGAGACCAAATTGGTTGCTGTGAATATTGCAGAGAGGACAAGTACTCTCAGAATCAAATGGAAATCTGCTTCCAGCCACGTCACGAGAATCGCCTTTCATCACACGGTCAGGGCTGCTATGCAATTCTTTTTGCATATTTGTCAAAGATGAAAAAAAAATTAAGTTTGTACAGTAGTGCCAGTGTTACACTTTACAATAATAAAAAGTTTCTTATGAAGTGTTCTCTTTTCTACTATGTACAGCACTTACATTTTCTTGACGTCAACATCCTTTGGTAGTATCACTGTTGGATTCCACTCTGACTGAGCAATTATTGTTACTCAAATTATGGGAATTAGGCTCAGTTCAGTTTGAGAACTTTTTGTGCTAACTTGGCTACAGAACTCCTCAGTGCTCAATACAGTGTGGATGTGACGTTAATAAGACTGCCATGAACAATTAACAAATTCCACTTGTAAGTGGGCAAGGCTTTAAATCCTTATGAATGGTGACTCCAGCTTAACAAAAACTGCACAGATATGATGGTAAATGCAAATGATACATAGACCTACTATTAAACAGACCAAGCATCAAAGCTGTTTAAAGATGGCGTCCCATTAGTTTCTATGGCAAGTGCTCAGTGGCGCATAGAAGCTTGCAAAACCGAGTTATGGTCAGCGCCATGTTGAACTTCCGGCTCATCCACTCTTGCGCAGTATAGTGATTTGCCGTGAACCTGACTTTATGATACGTCTATGTTATCTTTGATGTAGGGAAAATAATCGGGTGCTGGTTTCTCCATCTTGGATGTGTCTTCAGCAAAGATTCTTCTATGAAAAAGCCATTATTTTTAGCCAAGAGACCACAATTGTAAATTACCAATGTATTTTCATACATGCTAAATTAATACAATAAAAGGTTTCTCAACATCTTGTTGACATGAGGCACATTTGCACATTCTGTCTTGTTTGAGAAACATTAACGCCATGTTATCTGGAAATGAACATAACAATCTTTCTCTCCTCATTTCCTTTGAATTCGAACTGGGAGTTGTCATGGAAACACTGCTGTGGTCCTAGATACACAGATAACCACATCAGTATGATCGCGTCACTGTATAACTGTTCTTACCGCTCAACTGCTCAACTGAGAGACGACAAGCTCATTCAGTGCAACCATGTATGCTATATATCAACTGGCATGCGTTATCTCCTCATTTATTTAAGCGTTGCAACAGTAGTGTGTTCATGCAGACAGATTAACACACACACACTCTCACGCTGCCTTACACACAGACACATCAGCAGTACATCTGTGCTTGCTTTTGAGATACTAACCTACGGGTTAATTGCCATGAAATGTTTGTCTTAATGTATGACTGGTGGGGCAGCATGTACCTACTAGTACACACCATTTCCTTGTACTGCGGTTGACTTGACACAGCCAATGAGGACCATATCTCATCAATGATTCATTCACAGCCAAATGGCAGTATAGAATGTGTTTGAGGTGCGGAAACTGCATGGCAATGGATAGACATACAGCTCTGGAAAAAAGAGACCACTGCACCTTTTTCTTTCCTTTAAAAAAAAACAGGCAGTGGCCTCTTAAATGTCACCCTTCTTTTGATCACTCATAATCGTCCTTATCAACTTTTTTTTCAAACGAAAGAAAAAGGTGCAGTGGTCTACACATTTTTTCCAGAGCTGTAGATGATAGAGATGACTGCAACATTCTTAGCTGAAGTGTAGATTAGTCAAACAGGGACATCTGCTGGCTTTGGTTTGATACCAAAGTCATAGACTGCACATTCGACTGCAGAATTGTACCTTATTTGTTACAGCCATTATTAAACATTCACACAATGCATATGCAATTTCCAGTGCTAGTAGGAAAAACGTCCTAACTTAACTGACTGGGAGATTTTCAATGCTTTAAATTGTATGTACTAGAGTCCACTATAAGAATTACCCAATGCCAATCAACCTTTACATGGCACCCATCTAATGGCTTTAATATTGAAGGAATATAAAAACAAGTTCAACACCTAATTTACTGTAGCTTGGGTTTATAAGTCTTTAGTGTTTACAGCTGCTCACATTTTGAATACAATTAGCAGGGTTCTTTGATAGCCTGCAGGTTCTAGTGCCCAGATCTCTGTTGGATGGATCCCCAGCCTACTCCTCTCCCTGTAGTAAACAGATGTTTCCACATTGATTGGCCGGCATGAAATCAGGTATTCCAACTAGGCATCTGGACTCCCTAATGACAATGTACTCATCAAAGTCGTTTATAAACCTTCACAATAGAAGAGGAAGGGATATGAAAAAACATCTGTTGAGTCATATTTTTTCAATATAATAGTAATATAATAGTTGGGACCTTTATGTAACAGGTTATGTATTTATCCGTTTTCATGAGGAAATGTATTTGATACAAAAAAACACATCTGGTGGATAAAAAAAATAGTTTCCTGATATTATTTAAATAACGTGTGGATGTCTGAGAGGATTGTGTATGGTTCTGCCATGGTGGTGAAGCTATTACCCTCCCAACCAATGGAACTCTGGGAAGTGATAGGTCAGCGTGCCTTGCAGGTCTCGGCTGTTCCCATAGTAACATGGTGAAGACATTCTGACTTCTAAGAAGATGTTGTGTTTCTTCAGGGAAACTTCAGAAATAGACATCAGTCAAAATGTAACCTTTCACTTCTTTTCATAATTCAAATGTTTAGTAAAACTCCTATTATTCAAACACTGAGTGAGAATGGGATAAAGCCCATTCACATTCCGTGGATTACAAATTATTACAATAATTGTAATGCCTTTATAATTTTATCCACAAGATGGCAGAAGTGTCTCATGTTCCTCTTTTTCAATAAACCTAATCACTGTTGCCTTACAAAGCAAGATGCGACAATACAGGAGTTACAACACAACCGTTAACTTGTAAAATTATACGACAGTACCAGAAAGCATGGTTGATAGGGATACATGAACAAGGTATAAAGTAGGGACTTGAAATGTGTTCACTGGAACTTGTCAAGTACACTTAAAATATGGCATTAACTTTGAGAGCCCATCCTCTCCTTTGGATGGTTAAAAATCCCCGCTTGAAACCAGTGCATACAAGATTGAGCTCTACTTTCAATTAGAAAATCCAAACAATCGTGCTTTTGTTATTGCTTAGAATAGCTGACTCATGTAGCATTCATGCAATTCCCAGACAAACCTGGGAAACTAATTATATTGCTCATGTTTCTTGCATTGTCAACAACACCAGGATATACATTATTTATTTTGCTTTTGTCACAGAGCATGTTAAAATGAGGCAATCAAGATCAAGACAGAAGGGAGAGATGGGAGAAACGTGCATTACCACAGATGAACAACAGAGGGAGATGTGGCATTTTATATTCAGAGAAACAAAACCCACGAGCTCCCGTCTGTATTACTTCACCAACCAGTTTGGCTGCAAACACAGTTCAAAGTGAGTTACTTTAGTATGATATGACATATATAATTTACTCGTCCAGCATCCCTTTGGACTGTAAATATTATTTGTCTTTGTGAAGCCCAGTCTGGCACAGTTTGATGCTGGCACAGTCTGAAGCTTCCATGGCCTCCCTCCCTTTCTTTCCCAGGAGGAAACATGACTTCAGTGCTTGTGTCCCCTCTCTATCACGCCACAAGGCAGATGCATACAAAACATGGTGTTTCACTCATTAAATATTGATGGCACTACTTGGAAGATATCCAGCCACTTAAAAAGAAGAGGGCTTTATTTTAGATGACAAGAAGAGACAGAAGTTGAGCTTCAAAATGCCTCTGAAAACCTTTGATTATAGAACAACTTACCAGCATACCACTCCAATCATTAATTGCCCCCAATCAATGTTTTGTCAGCAAATGGGGTACTGTCAGATTATTCAAGAGTCCAAAGGATAGTTTATTCCTTTGTGGCAAAGATCACTGTTACTTACTGTAGGTAAAATTACAATGTAACGTGACAGCCTGCTTAAATCTGGAGGAGGGGGTCAAAGAGACAGAGAGGTGATGTGTGAAAGAAAGACAGACATGTCCAGGGATGTACAGCGAGCGAGAGACTGAGAGAGATGGATAAAAGATGGATAGGGAGAGAAACAGACTGACTGATGCGAAGAGAGAGAGACAGACTGACTGATGTGAAGAGAGAGAGACCGTCCGAAAGAGAGAAAAAGGGCCAGAAAAAAATGGAGGATGTTGAGTGTGTGAAGGTGACCTGGGATTACTATGGTCCCATTCCACAATCTCATCCCAGTATCTGGAACCCATCGCACTGTGCAATGAGCTCAACCCTCCGTCCCCCGTCCCCCCCACCCCCTAAACTAAGTCTTCAACAGCTTTACCAAATCCGCCCAGAGCCAGAATGTAAATGAGGGAGTTTTATTCTCCCTGCGCAAAGTACAACAGAATTGTTGGGATCAGTTGAGGAATTTTGTGGATTAAAAAAGTACAGTATGTATGATGTATGTTTTTATACGCTTTATCTTCAGGATGAAAATTCACTTGTAGGCACACTCATTAGTGGAAATTGCCCCACTAATGTAGCTAGACTTATCAACTGCACTGGCCGATATATCTAAAGTGAACTGAGTACTCGTCTTAATAATCACATCTTGTGAAAGATAGTCCTTTTTTTCACCCACCTTTATGTAATTTAGAATTATGTAATAATTATTGTATTATGGAAAACATACATACTTTCAATTTGTATGAAGGTTAGAATCATTCTGAAAGTTTAGTTTGCACAAGCCTCCTTCTATAATCGCTGTGTGTACAGTAAATGCTATCCAATGTATTGTATTTATAATTGCACACCCATAAGTAGGCATCATACTTACGCAATATGGTATACTCATGATACTGTATGGTTGTAGCCTTTCTGACAAAACAGCAGGAGCAAGTCTTCCTTCAGATTCTGACACTCACCAGATGGCTTTCAAAATTCAAACCATATTGTCGGCAATGAGCGATGTGTCTGCCAGTGCTTCTGTCTGCGTACATTTTAAACAAGTATCAGTCGTGAGGTAAGCAAGTGTGGGGTTAGCAATTACCATGACCACTCTGAATTAACATAATTGTGCACATATGTGCGCAATCTGTCGGCCATGGATTTCACGAGTGATATGCAGAGTTTTTACATAAGACTGTCCTTTGCTGAGGTCAAGAGGCCATACAGTGAGGCCCCTTACAGGCCGCATATAGAATATGGTATGCACTAGGGTCAGACTCTCGGGAGACCGTGAGCAGGAAATATGCAGAAACTGACTCATATGAGTCACAACGTTATCAGCTATGTGCCATTTCCAATGTGCGTCCTTTCTGGAGGTTGTGCTGTTTAAGGGCATGTTTTGTGGAAACTATATCTGTACTGTCCATCCATTATGTAAAGGACGTTTGTGAGACCTGTTGCCTCACTCATGTTGACCTCTCTGTCGTGGAAGGTCACATGATCCGAGCTCGTCTAATAAACGCAGTCAACCCTTTTCAGTGTCGTGCAACTCTTTCCAGCCTCCGACTGACAGATTTCATCCTATCAATGAGAAAATATGGATGATGCTAAATAAGTTTGTCTAGAAGGAAGGTCTGACAAGTGTTTATTGTGTTCTGCAATTAGGTAGTAGGGAAACCAGACAATCTTGCATTGTTATGTTGTTATTATGGACAGCATGAGAGCAGAAAAAAGCAGCTTCTTGTCAGGTTGATCTACCTGCGTGGTGCAACAACCTCGGAAAACATGCTTATCTATATCCAACGGGGTCATAGGTATACAGAGATACTGCGTTTATTTTCCCGCGGTTTTAGACAACTGTTCATGCCAATCCAACACGGAGGTGCTACTCAGTGCTATTCATAGAAAAAACATACCTTTTTGTTTGGAAAATGACAGAAATTTAAAAAAGCTTTTTCAAAGGGAATGCCTGTGACATGTTCAAAGAGACAGGGACAGAGAGGGAGAAAGGGGGATATGAGGATGCTCTAATAGGGTTGGTTTGCTAGAGAGACAGAGAGATGCAGGGAGAGTAAGCGAAAAGGGAATGAGACCGACACAGACAGAGATTGAGTGAGTGATTTGGGGAGATAGAAATAGAGAGAGCGAGACTGAGAGGTGCTGGCATAGAGTGCGAAGGGGGATTTACATTTCATTTGAATGGGATGATGAGCGACGCGTGGAGGGAGGAAGACGGGGTAGCAGCCCTCCCAGGGCCTCCAGGGGAGCTGTGCAAAACACAAACACCTTGCCATTTCAAACCCATCAATTCGCCAGGACACGCTCATCACAGTCTTGTTTTCATTCTTTTCCGTTCTTATTTTTTTGCTGCCCGAGATGCTATAATTGCTTTGCTTATGGACAGGCACACTGGTGATACATGAAGCCAGACCACGTGCCAACATCATGCTCGCCGCATCGCAAGGGAAACTATTGTGTACGTGTGTGCGTTCAAGTGTGCGTGTTGGTTGGAGATTGTGGGTGTTGTTGTGTGTGCGCGCTTGTGCGCGGTTGAGTAAAGGGGGGCTATGAGCTTAAGGGACACTTTAATTAAAAACAAGCCCTTATTGTAATGGATTTCTTGTTGTAAACTCCCGCCTCCTCTTTAGTTAAGTCTTGATTAATACGATTGTTATGCGGTCAACCTCCTGTTGATTCTCCATTCCCACAATTTCTCCATTGAATAAATGGCACCAGAAGCTGTATATGAAAACAAAAGACGTTAACACTTGTTGAAAAGTCAGAACTTGAGGGTTAGGGTTGGTGTTCCAGAGTGTGGCAGCCTGTGTTGAATGTGGAGGGTTGGTGCTCAGAGCAGATTGACATAGTGACAGGCCACCAGCTGAAGAGAGGGGGTTTCATTAGCATGCCATCGTTTCCTCAGTAATGGAACTAAATAAATGTTGTCAAAAAATGTGTAGCATATGGCACTGAAAGAATACACTTACTCACCAACTTAAACAATACAGATAATAGGCATCAAAATGGCTGTATGTATGTTAATGCCACATTGAGTCAATCAATATCTTTGTAAAGCGGAATGGGATTTTGTTATACAGCAAATTACATAGTGTGTGTGTCATAGCTAACAGAACAGTAACAGTACACCAAAATTTTAAGACCCAAATCCATTAACATGACAAAGTGCTCACAAATAATTTCATTGTTTTGACACAAATTGTCAAAAATATATTTTAAAGTCTAGCAATTATACACAATCACAATATTTAGAGATTATAACTAGGAAAGGACCCACATTTTATATGTAATTGTACTACATATGTTAGAAGATAAAAGTAATGGCAGAAAATATAATTGAAACTTTTTTTAATGGAGGTGCAATGTCTGCTAAAAAAATAATATTATTCACACAGGTATTATGGCACAATATTCTGGGTACATTTTAGAAGTAGATAGAAGGTTGAAGAAAATTTCAAGGCACCATAATGGACCCAGTGTCAGAATGCTGGGTCTCTGTCCAAGGACAGTTTCTTATTTTATCAGGACAAAAACACAACAATTATTTTAGGGCAAAATGGTAGACTATTCTGTAGCCAGTAAAGAGTCTGGATCAGTGAGACATATTCCACATTGAACGTCTGGAAGAACTGGAGCAATTTGAACAAGAATAGTGGATCTATGCCAGGAGACAATTGCCATTTAGAGAAGAGATTTGTGAGTTATTTGAAATAAGTGCTAGGGTGCCAATATCTTTGGCCATGTCTGCACCTGCAGTCAGTTTGAAACATTTCAGTTTGAGAAGTTAACTGAAAACTGTAGTTTTTTAAAGCAATCAATACATCGTTTCTACTTACTTGACTTGTCTGACTTTCTAAACCTCTTTTTGTCTAAAATTACCAAAACAATTCGACTGACAAGACTCTATAGTAATTTTTGGGATGGATTCACAGTCACAACTAACTTATTGTTTTCTCTTCTGCAATTTAATTTTTTACTCTGTAGCTTTGTATGAACCAACCAAGTATACTTTCTTATCTATGAGCTGAGAAGATTTCTGGTCTTTCATTACAGTTTTGCTCAATTTCTTGAATGTGTACTGTGTTTTATCCAAACTCTAAACACACATCTTCATACTTACACTGTTTTGGCCAAACCCTTGGCTTTTGACCCAAAATCAAACACAGTAGTCAAAACCATATTATCTGTCGTATAAACCTAACTTTGCATTCAAAATACACACAAAGCCCTCAAATAAATTCAACCTTCTGAATACCTTTTAGACACTGCTGGGAGGAATTGAAAACACTATTATAAAAAGCTTTTCAAGAACCATTGACTATAACGTGTCCCTGAATTTTAGATATGTTCCACCTCATGAGTCTGACATGATGTCATAAAACTCACAATTACTGCAATTGTCCTTCTTACAGGCTGTTTATTTTCTATTTACATTATACAGCAATTGCATTTTGAGCTATTGTTACTGTAGTGGTCACAGTATACAAATAGTAGTACTGTTAGTCAACAACACAAATGTATTGCTGTAAATTGTAATTTGGGGAACAAAGGCTAAGAAAACAAGGAAATAAACAAATAATTTTTACCTGGGTAACAGAGCTTGAGTACAGTACTGTTCATTGTGGGTCAGCATCCTATCTCTGACCAGGGTCAGGCCAGAGATTTTCCTCAACATCACAGGCAATGTTTTCTCTAGCCAAACAGCAGGGAAAATGCCCCTGAATGCCTGATCCATCCATGACAAGACTCAAGAGCAATGTCCCCACAAACTTCTTCCATGGCTTGGAGAAGGTTGTTCTGTCATAGGGATTTCTGTCATAGTGTGGCATGGATCTCATTTGAGATTGTTGTTCTTCTTCCTCTTCCTCTGCCTCTTCCTCTCCCTTGTCCACCTCCTCTCATTTGGACAATTATTCCTTTTCTTCTGATATTTGCATCCATGATTTCAAAGTACAGATGAACTTACCTTTGTATTCATTCCAAACCCCTGATTGCTTGTTGAGTATATTTGCTTGTTAGTGCTTACACATGGAATTGGTTGTTAAGGGTGTTTGAATTGCGCTGTTTTGGGTTAACTTATCAAATGGCAGTGTTTTCTGAATGACATAATGGTGATAATTGTGTCTTAAAGTAAGAGGTGTGTTTAGACTTTTGCAAAGAAGTGTGAATGAACCTGAGAAATGTGTCAAAAAGGGTAAATTGTGTTTAACCCTTGTGTTATCTTCGGGTCATTCCGACCCATCAGTCATTGTGACCCACTGTCGTATTGCGACAAATTTACCTCATACAAAAACAAAGTGAAGCATTTTCTTTTAACTGTCGGGCTGTCTCAGACCCCCCACATTGCAATGGTTAAAAGAAAATTATTTTTATTTGTTTTTGTATTGGGTGAAATTGGGTAAACACAACGATGGTTCGTTGTGAACCTTTGGGTCATGTGACCCGAAGGCAGCACGAGGGTTAAAGACTGGGGTACATGGTCTTTCTGCTGGGATTTGGCAAAATGGTTTTGTGGGGATGGCTTACACATACCATTTTTGTGTGTTAGCAATCGAGAAAAACTGTAACATTATTGTAGTCCCCTTTTAACTGTATCTACAGTATTTTGTAACTGCTATGAAAGAGAATGTCATAAGAGGACATTCAATTAATTACTGCTTTAATTAAAAAAATTATATATAAAATGTATCATCTCAAAAACTGAAAACCTACATTGCCCTTGTGGGTGGCATTACAACCTTGGAGACTGTTAGTCCTGCTTCATGCAACCGTCAAGTCCTTATGGCAAGGCAATTTAATTATATCAATGATCAGTCACCAATTACGAGGAAATAGTATTTTGAGAAAAAGGAAGTAAAAAAAAAGACATGAAAAGGGCTCCATTCTCCCTTTCCGTTTCCCCCTTCACAGTCAAAGTCACATAATTATGACTAGAGGAACGAGATAATTCACATTCAAATTCCAATCTTTTTTCTCTTTTTCTCTTGTAACGTACTGCAACCATTGGGGAGCGATGAGCTGTTGGTCACCCAATTAAAGGCCAACACAGCAGGGTGTGCTCCACTATGAAATATAGATGATTTCTAAACCACATGTCCCCATCTTTACAGCTCCCTATAGCTCTGTGAGAGTGTAGTGCCTGAAGCCACGTACTCAAAAACACCCCCAGGGAAGTTTTGTAAAAATACTCAATCCGGGGTGACTGTGTAAATAGGGTGAATATAGGTTGTGTGCAACAGGAAGGATTACACTATCAGCACCACACAACATGGTGCCCACACTAAACCAAATAACCACTTTTATCTGTCTAATCAAAACCCAGCAGTTTTTATCACCTCATCCAGTGGGGGATTCATTTGTTTATCACAGCCCCCTGCTCCTCTTATTAAAATCACATCCAGGCAGCAGGTGAGGTTATGAACTAGCCTTCGCTTCAGCACGCTACCAAAATTACTGAAAAGTCAGTTATTATCAACATGAGTTTCAACAAAGCCAATCAGTGTACTCTAGATGTCCCTGCTGGAGTAGACTATTTTGTTATTTGATTGACACCATAAAGTAGACATTTTGCAAGTCTTGTTAACAATTTAATCCCTACCCTATCCCTACTATTTGACATTCTGCTGAAGCTAGTTGTTGCGATGTTTTTTTTTCTTTTCTTCTGTGGCCAGTATTTTGGTGTTCACACAAAATAAACAGGAGGAAAATTAACCTTAATTAATAAAACGTCGAAAGGTGAGGTGGCCAACCTTTAGACATTTGCGGAAGTAATCAATCAAAGTGACAGCTGCACTGTAAGTGAAAAGCCTATTTTGACTGTACAAACCAGCTGCATTTGACCAAATTATGAAAACTTCTCCATTTATGGATTTCAGAAGTCCAGTTGGTAATCTGTGGAGCCCGGTTGAATTGAAGGTACAGCCTAGACCTTAATTGTATGTCGGTATGCGAGGAGAGAGAATCTAGCCTTTTTCGTGTGTAAATAGAAAATTAAGGCAAACAGACCTTCAGAACTTGGATTCTTCAGAATGACCTATGTGTTCCATAATCGATTGTCGTTATTGTGTGTACAGCAATACCATGACAGACTTCACAGTAAACCATTACCACCTGGAACACAGCATTTTTTAACCAACGCTGTCCCACATATTTTATATCTTCCTATCGAAAACACAAGATAACTACTGTGCTACACACTTCACCCAGTCTGCTAAACGTTATTGACAAGCAGCGTTTCTGTGTAATGCTGTTGCAGTGAGCATCTCATACTGTGTGCGTTTGTTAGGGGGACCCTGCATCGACATGACAGGCACTACTGTTCTCTGACGTGAACTTTGAGGTTCTGAGGGTGATTATGTCCACACAATTACACACACACACAAATACACTGTAAATACACACTTATTAAGGTTTATTTGAGGCCATACGTAGACACACATATGTCTCAATGGAGGCATACAGTGCACACATTTCTGATATTTCATAGCAAGCTGTTCTTACAATCTTTTACTCCCAGTCTCTCTCTCTCTCCTTCTCTCTCTCTCTCTCTCTCTCTCTCTCTCTCTCTCTCTCTCTCTCTCTCTCTCTCTCTCTCTCTCTCTCTCTCTCTCTCTCTCTCTCTCTCTCTCTCTCTCTCTCTCTCTCTCTCTCTCTCTCTCTCTCTCTCTCTCTCTCTCTCTCTCTCTCTCTCTCTCTCTCTCTCTCTCTCTCTCTCTCTCTCTCTCTCTCTCTCTCTCTCTCTCTCTGGGTGTCACACTTTTTTATACTGCAGAGAATAAATAGCTGGAGGCTTATGGTGGAGTCTGGTCAGAATGTGTGTGGAGGGAGCTGCCTATAGCTGTTCACACACATTCACACGTGCACACTGCCTCTCGCTTACCTGCTGAAAACCCAAACCAACGATCTAGCACTGAAACCAACAGGAAACCCACATTAAAGTAAGCAACTGTACAACGGTCCTCAACAACCATGAAGCGACTGTATAATTACACACACGGGACCATTAGTATGAATTATAGATAGAAGCCCTCGGTCAGAAAGGTAAGAGGAACCTGCTAATGATTTTGTCCAACACTGTAAAAAATGCCTCCCATAGGGGTTCCGCTTGCTTAGCCACATACAACGGAATTTGTTCATAGTTACCAAATTTAGACACAGTGATTTCGAAGCCAGTGTTCTCCATCAGAGGATCACCATTGCAGATAACTTCTGCTCCTTCCTCCTCTCTGCGTTTCCTTCCATGACCCTTTCTGCTTCGCTGCTACTCTAGCTACCATGCTATTCCCTTCCTTCCTTCCTCACCTCCTCTTCTCTTCCTATCCCCCCTCATCCGCTTTCATCCTCCCCTTCCACAGCCCCTAGCCTTCTCCCCTGTCTTTCCTTACCCTCCTTTCCTTCTCTCCCTATTTATTTTCTCTTCCTTCAAATTCATACCCGCTCCTGGTTTATGGTGTGGGTAACCTTAGGGTACATGTCTGGGTGTCTTCATTGCCACGGCGATACGGACGGTTGAGCCAAGAGTTCAAAAACGGCATGTCGTCGTGTGTTCCCTGTGCCACTAACACCGCAGGCGAGAGGAGAGGAGAGAAAAGAAGGATGAGGCTGAGCTTACAGTAAAAGTAAGCAGGGAGAATAAGCTTAGAGGTTTTTTTTTTTTACAATGCCATACAACAATGTGGGCCAGAAACACTGACATGGTTTTCTGGGAGGCACTGCGGGGTATGTAGGTGTGTGGATCTCCTGGAAGGAGCGCTGTGGTGTGTTCAGTACTGTGTGTGTGTGTGTACACTGTGGGGTGTGTTCAATACTGTATGTGTGTACACTGGGTGGGGGGTGTTTTGTATGAGAGGCCGTATAGGCCTTAATTCATACTTGATCTCACATACACGCCATGACCTCACATATATACCATTATACTCTCACATATATACCATTATACTCTCACGTATATACCATTATACTCTCACATATATACCATTATACTCTCACATATACACCATTATACTCTCACATACACGCCATGACCTCACATATATACCATTATACTCTCACATATACACCATTATACTCTCACATATATACCATTATACTCTCACATATATACCATTATACTCTCACATATACACCATTATACTCTCACATATACACTATTATACTCTCACATATACACCATTATACTCTCACATATACACCATTATACTCTCACATATACACTATTATACTCTCACATATACACCATTATACTCTTGCACATAAACTGGCATACTCTCTTACACACACAAAAATACCGTCTTATATGCACCATCATACTAAAGTATGACAATATATGTAAGAGACAAATAGTATGTGTGAAACAGAATGTTACTATATGTAAGAGAATAACAGGATGTGTAAGAGAGAATACTTGTGAATCTATGTGAGAGAGAATACTTGTCTATGTGAGAGAGAATACTTGTCTATGTGAGACAATCACGGAGCGGCAGCAGCACTCTGTCAGGAGTTAGTCTTAACCGAAATACTGCGGAGTTTGATATTGGGATTGCGCCATCACTTGGCTGGCATTAAGACTAGCTCCTGACAGAGTGCTGCTGCCGCTCCTTGATGCACCTGATCCAGGTCTGAAGAGCCGGCGCATTTCATTGTCAAAGTTAACGTTAGAAACAGCCCCCGTGTATGGCTGTTGTCTTTGATACAACATTTCTGACAATGACGCCGCAGGATTTGGAGTATGCAAAATGTTATTAATGAATCCATATTGTCATGTCACTCAGTCTCGTCTTGATAGGGAAGGTGGGCGTTAGCTACATCTGCCCCAAATCCTTCTTCATGTGTAAGCCAATCAGGAACTGAGAATTCAGTACTACTTCCTTTTCAATCAAACTGCCTTCCGTTTCAATCAAACTCTCTCACATAGACAAGTATTCTCTCTCACATAGACAAGTATTCTCTCTCACATAGACAAGTATTCTCTCTCACATAGACAAGTATTCTCTCTCACATAGACAAGTATTCTCTCTTACATAGACAAGTATTCTCTCTTACACATCCTGTTATTCTCGTACATATACTAACATTCTGTTTCACACATACTATTTGTCTCTTACATATATTGTCATACTTTAGTATGATGGTGCATATAAGAGGGTATTTGTGTGTGTGTAAGAGAGTATGCCAGTTTAAGTGCAAGAGTATAATGGTATATATGTGAGAGTATAATGGTATATATGTGAGAGTATAATGGTGTATATGTGAGAGTATAATGGTATATATGTGAGGTCATGGCGTGTATGTGAGAGTATAATGGTGTATATGTGAGAGTATAATGGTGTATATGTGAGAGTATAATGATATATATGTGAGAGTATAATGGTGTATATGTGAGACCAAGTAGTTTATGTGCAAGAGTATAATGGTATATATGTGAGAGTATAATGGTATATATGTGAGAGTATAATGGTACATATGTGAGAGTATAATGGTATATATGTGATAGTATAATGGTATATATGTGAGGTTATGGTGTTGTATGTGAGACCAATTAGTTTATGTGCAAGAGTATAATGGTATATATGTGAGAGTATAATGGTATATATGTGAGAGTATAATGGTATATATGTGAGAGTATAATGGTATATATGTGAGAGTATAATGGTATATATGTGAGGTCATGGCGTGTATGTGAGACCAAGTATGAATTATGGCCTATACGGCCTCTCATAGTTTTGTACTGTGTGTGTGTACACTGTGGGGTGTGTTCTGTACTGTGTGTGTGTACACTGTGGGGTGTGTTCTGTACTGTGTGTGTACACTGTGGGGTGTGTTCAGTACTGTGTGTGTGTGTGTACACTGTGGGGTGTGTTCTGTACTGTGTGTGTGTACACTGTGGGGTGTGTTCAGTACTGTGTGTGTGTGTACACTGTGGGGTGTGTTCTGTACTGTGTGTGTGTGTACACTGTGGGGTGTGTTCTGTACTGTGTGTGTGTGTACACTGTGGGGTGTGTTCTGTACTGTGTGTGTACACTGTGGGGTGTGTTCTGTACTGTGTGTGTACACTGTGGGGTGTGTTCTGTACTGTGTGTGTACACTGTGGGGTGTGTTCTGTACTGTGTGTGTGTGTACACTGTGGGGTGTGTTCTGTACTGTGTGTGTGTGTACACTGTGGGGTGTGTTCTGTACTGTGTGTGTACACTGTGGGGTGTGTTCTGTACTGTGTGTGTACACTGTGGGGTGTGTTCTGTACTGTGTGTGTGTGTACACTGTGGGGTGTGTTCAGTACTGTGTGCATGTACAGTCACAGGAGCACTGTTGTGTATCTATTCTGACACTGAGATGCGACCAACCACCAACATGCTGGTGTTATTTCATGTGCGAGGGGTTCAAGGCCAGTGTGTGGTTTGGGAGGAGATAAAAGAAAGAGCTAAAAGAGGATTCAAGTTTATTTTAAAATCTTCAGAGAGCGAGGAAGGGCGAAAACGTCGCCGCACCCCTCCCCCCCACCCCCACCCCCACCCCACCCTCGCCAAGCTTCACCCACCGGAATTAAAATAATCCCACTTTTCCCCCCTTGCCATCGATACTTGAACCTTCCCAGGGTGCCTCTTGACGCTACTCTACCACATGAAAACAGAAACCACTCTTTTCCTTCCTTCCAGGCACAGCTGTGTGAGGTCTTATTGCGGTGGATCTGAAGGGAGGCCATCAGAGCGTCAACGGTCCATCGTTCCTGCCGCCAAGCTTAATGAGAAACATATTTCAATGGCACACAAAATGTCCTCTTTTTTTTACTTTTTACTTTCCGTTGATTGCATTTAAATGGGCCCCATGAAGCACGAGGAGATTTACGTGCGTTCCGGAGGCCGCGCGCCACGTGACTCAGGTTATTCAATTTCACCCAGTCGCGTGGCGTCTGTATTGAGCATATGTTGGGGGTTTTATGACAACTTTTACCGCGCGGCCCCACAAACATTATTGCATCACAGCCTATAGGCTTTCGGAGGCAAACGGCTTTGTCATCCTCAATGATATTTCCAGATTTACGGGCTCTGGGCTCCATTGTTTTGCAGTGCCGAGAGTTGCCTCCAATTGAGAGCCTCATCCGTCTCAAGGTTTCTCAAAGACATCTTAAATCCTGGACAGAAAGCGATAAGGGGAAGGGAGAAGAGAATAAGAAATAGAGGGGATGGGGATAGAGGAACAGTGTGAAATAGAAGTTGGATGAGGTAAATGGAGAGGCTGATAGGGCCATGGATGAAATTGAGAGGTAGGAGACAGAGAGAGAAAGAGAAGGGAAAAGCACTGGGTGGGAGTCACTTAATCGTGTTCAGTGTGTAAGTGACCTTCAGGCCTCAGATACACACACACGCACGCACACCCAAACTAGTCATCCGTTTCCCTTCTCGGTCAGTGCAATGGGACGCGATTTCTTGGCATGTAGGTGGTCTGGATGAACGATCCCACACCCACGTGCGGCCGGCTGACAGGGTGATGATCGATGCGCCGTTTCTAATATGGCTGATCCAAAGGGTTTCAGATGGAACAACTTCCAAAACAACAAACCACCCTCCTCTGTTGTTCAATAGCATGGAACACAACGCTACAGAACAACTTCAGATGTTAGGACAAACAGCGTACACATTTCTAAGAAGCCCAGCTCATAATAACTTACAGGACCTTGGTTTCACTGAAAAGAAATAAGCTCAGGACAAGTACAAAACAAGGCCCATCTATGAGGGCTGTCAGAGTTCCACAGTGGAGATTGGTTGCTTATTAAAGATAAGAAAGTGAAGAGCTTCACCATCCGGAATGAATAGACTCAGAAGTCTATTCATCGAAGTCTATTCGCCCCACTCAGAATTATTTTTTGTTAGAAAAGCACCAACATCCTTTTAACCAACGATCTGTGTCCCTTTAATTTCAGCCAAGGCAGCTAAGTACACAAACCTTTTACATAAGAGACTTTCCAGGATGTCAGTCTAAATAAAACATTGGTGCAGACACGTACGGCTGCTTTTGACTAAAAAGGAAAATTAAATGTTTATCTCGGTCTGGCGGTTCAGTCATGCCCAAAAGTCCTTGGAAAAGCTGCACATTTCTTTGCCCTAGAGTTACCAGTAGCCTAGCTTGGCCCGGCCAGGCCGGGCCTGGTCTGAGGTTGAGGAGAAAAGGGTTGACTGAAGCTCTGACTGAGCAGTGCCAGGCCACAAGCATCTGCCAGGCGGTGAGTCACTGTAGTCCGTGCCCACAGAACCCACAATCCCCCTTCTCGGCACCCCCTGCCCATCTATTCTCATCTGGAGCACAACCCCCTCCCTGCAGATGTCCTCGACTCTCTGGAACACTACCCAACCCACCCCTCAGCCCCCCCAACACCCCCACCCAGCAGCCCAGCCCACCCACCTCCTCCACTGCCCCTTCCCATCTCAAAAGCACAGCTCCTTTGCTTACACCAGCTGCGACCAGTATATAAGCACACACACATACAAGAAGAAAGGCATGTTTTTTTTGTCGCCAACATAAAAGTTCTTTATGCTAGCATCTCTCTCTCTCTCTGTCTCTCTCTCTCTGTTTCACTCTGTTTCTCTCTTGGTCTCTCTTCCAATTAGCCAAATGAGAACATGATTTAAGGGAACTAATTAATTGCATGTCATAAGGAATGAACCATGTGAAAAGAATCAATTCTAAACACATGCCTCTTTTTCTCGAGTCACTCTAGACTTGCATGCCTCATGTACTAAGTCATTATCCTTTTATTGAGAAAAAGCATGTCCTGCCGAGTTATGGGAAAATGGTGCTGCTATGGCAACTATCATTATTAAATATACTTTCATTTGTCAAATTCAATATTTCGACAGTAATCAACATAATGGACTTAAGGGATATTGGAAACAGGATGAGGATAAGAGTTGAAGAGACAGAAATACTCTTGGACTGTTCCTAGATTCAGTTTTACGACAACTGCATGATTCACATTATTCTGTATTTTTACGGACTGTCGAAACTTTTCGATGCAATCCCTATGCACGGCGACGTTTGAATCTGTATAGTTTCAAAAGGGCGAACGTAAATATTGAGAAAGCTCCAAATGGATGCTTAAGACCAATCAGAGCACACGTTTCACAACTCTTGCACAGGACCTTATCAGTGTGTGGCACAAACATTTGAACCATGCCCACCCTCTGCAGGTAGATTAATAAAAATATGCAAGAATGTGAACCTCCTGTAAAAGATGCTACACAGTAAGTTAATTCGAGCAGTTGAAATTTACTAAGCAAACCACTAACACCAAGGTGAAAACGTGAGATGTTCAGGCAAAGTCACAAATCCAAATAAAATCTGCCACATAATCCTTCTTTTGCAAAATCCCCACATCATCCACCGCCATTTTCCTTACAGACACAACCAGGTGCAGCAATTAATGTCCAATAACAGCCATTACAGTAAAATAAATTGCATGAGGTTGAGGAATAAATACAAACCAAGGGGCTCAACTTTCTGAGAACTGCTTTGGCTCATGAGCACCCAAAAAAGTTAATGAGTGATAATAAAATGTTCATGCCAAAATATTCCCACTCTAAATGAAGACAGACTTTCCTGGGTGTCTTCCAAGTGCTTCCTTCCTTCTTCCCTGCAGATGTAATAAGCATCAAAGCATGATGCATTACTTATAAAGAAGCTCTGGAAATGGAGATTGACTACAGTACATAGCAACAATTCTGCATTTGAGCCTTCTTCTCCTGGTATCTCCCTTATGTTTGTCTAGGAAAGTATTGCTCCAAACTCGTTGCTACAATTTCCAAACGCCTGAAACGATGCCTGCTGCATGTCCCAGGGATGTGAGTACGTACAGTAGATCGATGTTAAGGATATGTGTAGGTTGAGAATGTGTGCATGAGTTGAGGATGTGGGCGTAATGCTAGTGGTGTGTTTGCTTATTAGAAGGTGCTGGTTATTATGAGGTGCTGAAGTGCGCTCACAGATATAAAACAAAGAGAGTTGAAGCTGGGTGTCGTTTCATTAGTGTCAGAGTCGGGTAGCACACACACACACACACACACACACAAATACTAACACTAGCAGGCACACACACTGTCAAGTTGTATCTTCAAAATGCTGGTCCACTTGACAAGACCCAGAAAGAGACACAAAGAGACACAAGGCTCAACTCGGCTTTAGTTTAGAAACACTTTCTAACACTTTCTAACAGTTAGAAAGTGTTAGAAATAGGAAGAGATAAGAGGGGTGAAGCAAGAGGCTGAGGTTAGATCTTTTTGGCACACGCACACCCACCCACACAGCAGTCTCTCTCCCCACTCTTTGGGGTCGGGAACAGGCCCCGAGCGCTCACCTTAGCTGCTTGCTGAGGTTGCCAGTTAATGTCGCCCATGGGAGAGAGTCCCCCCAGCCGCCACCTCCTGTCTCTCCCTTTGGTCCAGGTGATTAGGAAGCTGCAGAGGTTCCCTTGTTCTCCTCTCACCCTCACTCTCTCTCTCTTCATTTCCTCTCCTCCAGGCGGCTGGAAAATCAAGGTAATCCAGTGACTTCTGCTGGGTGAGAAAGAAAAGAAACAGGAGGAGAAGGAAGGGGGAGGAAGTGATTCATCACCAGCTTCCTCTCATTGCGTGCACGTGCGCCTGGCACAGGCGTTTGAAATGGCACCCTTTGCCTGCAGACTTTAGGGAGAAGGGCACTTTATGAAGACACATGAGTCGGAAAACAGACTATTAAAGTTAGTGAGACTTCATTAACCTTGTAAAAGTTGGCCCAGGCTCTCATAAAGCACCATATTTCAGGCATTTGAGTGTCATTTTTTATCATAAGCGCTCACGGAGGACTGATAGTTCATTTCACACGTGACAAGCATTAAATGAGACAAAGACAATAGAAATTCGTGGGACTTTGCACGCATTGGCTTAATGAACAATTTTGTGGTCTATTATCAAAAAAAGAATTGTTCCCGGGTGAATCTGTTTTTCGTGGGCTGTTACTCCCGGCCCGACGTGAACCATACTACTGGCCAAGCGTGAATTAAAGGCGCCAAGGGTAATTATAATTAGGCACATCACCAGCCTGAAATATATTGTAGTTATTGGCAGGCATTATCAGGGACACCCCGAGGAGGGGTCCTAACCTGAGTGATGGGACAGTTTTCTCCATAAGGAAAACATTTCTGGGGGAAATTGATCCAATAAGACACACACCAGTGTCAGCTCAGTATCAGTCAGCTCTGAAACCAAGAGATAATAGTATTTACACCATCTGTGGTTGTTTTCCCCCCATCATTTAATTTTGGAACCACATAATAATCATCATCAGCATCTCCATATCAGGTGTCTCTGTTAACCTGTAAACCATTTGAAACACTTACACACCTCTGCACAGTATTGAGGCGGTTTTCTACAATCTGTTTATAGCTTATTTGTGAAACTTGGATGACGTAGATAAACCCCAGTGTGCCGTACTAAGCCTTTAACGATTCACTGTGAAATATTCTGTTTGGGCCCATTTTTGCCAGTGTATAGTGCTTCGGTGTTTATGCACACATTACCAGAGTCTGTATGTTTGTGCTTGCTTGTTTGCGTTGTGTCACTAAGTGTGTATGAGCGTGTGTGTTTACACATGTCTGTGTGCGTGCCTGCAATGGTAAAGCCCTGTGTAGGCTCGACGTGTGTGTGTGTATGCATGTCCGCCAACGTGTGTGTTGCCATGTGTAATCCGCATACAGTACATAATCGCCGCCACATGGCCACCAGTGCCCCAAACATCAACACCCCAGGAAGAGAACAAAGCTTGGTAATTTAGCCGCAGAAGCGAGCTTTTTCAGCAGCCTCAGCGGGCAGAGAAGGCTCCCTCTCACCGGGTTCTGACAGAATTTTCCGGTGGCGGAGGAAAGTGAAGGCTGGAGAGTATCTCTATCTCCGTGGCGCCAGATCAGGGCCCGACCACACTCCTGCCGGGCCTGTTTCTAAGGAACCTCCCACTGTGGCGACAGTAGGACTGCAGCTGCATCCATCTGGTTAAAAGAGGGGACGACTGCAGGCCATCGCAAAAACGACCAGCCCCTCAGTCAGCGGGGCGGCGCTGTGATAAATATGGAACAGTTTGGAACAGTATTCTTATTAAAATGAAGCAATCAGTTTTTCTGTTTGTGTATGTGGATTTGTGTGTGTGTGTATGGTGTGTGTCCCAGGCAAAGACTGAAAAGCTGTTGGTTGGCATGCTGAGATGAAAAGGTTGAAAAATGTTAGGTACGCATGTCTTTTAAGAAAGTTTTTGTCCAAGCACACAAAAGATGTTGTGGTTGTGAAACATTCTTTTTTTTAAACGACAGTTTGTTCAAACTGAATTACCTGACCAGGCAGTCCACATCACCATTAATATTGTTAATTCAAAAGTCAGACAAAATAATTTCATGCAGTGAATACCTTTCTTCTATTCAATACTGTTCAGAATACAGAGGTATACTGTACTGTATTCACACTGGTGTTGAAAAGACCAAGGGCAACCGATGAAGAATGAAGAAGGATACAGTTTATTCACTGTACTGTATTTGCTATTCCGTGATTGCTACACACTACAAAACACCAATAAGCTACACTAATTTGGTGACAAAAAAAAGATTGGTTCAATTTATTTAGCGACATCATTATGATTTAGCGACTTTCATTCATACCAAGGGTAGTTTTAATTGTTAAACTTCACTCTAACGTTTCCCAAGACAGCACCTGCCTTCTTCTCTTTGTGTGTGGGTGTGTGTGTATGCGTGTGTGTGTGTGTCAGTGTCTGTGTGTGTGATGCAGCTAGAGAAGGCCGCTTGGCCTTCACATCCTTTGTTTTCTTATTTTTTAATTGCTGATCCATACATGAAAGGCAGCTATGCTTGTTTACTCATCTCTGTGTTTATGACAGAGCTTCTCTTTTTGTTTTTCTTTACGGCTTGATCAGTGTCCCATACGTCTGTTACATACCAACATAAATATAACAGATTCAGCAAACAAAAGCGAGGCAAAGTTTTTTAATCCTTGTAGTCTCATCATCCTCTTCATCTATCCCATGTCCATGGAGGTGAGGACAAGGGAGGGGAGGGGGTCCATCTGTCGTGTGATTAGAGCTCCAGCCAGGCCAATGGTTGGTTGACATGGGGCCAGATGATTAGGCTGTGCTCCAGTCCTGTCCTCACAGGTGAGCCCTGGCTTTGTTACCTTTGGCTGGCACAATCAAGGAAAGGCAGGAGATAGAGGGAGGGGGAGGAGGGGGTTCTTAGTGGGGTCCCACTTGAACCCAACTCCCAGGTCTAAAGGCACCTAGCAGGCCTCCCCCGACCCACAGGCCTCGATGAGGCTGAAGACACTTTAGGGTCGCATCTCGGTCATCTGAGGTGGTTTTCTTCTGTAGTCTCCCCCTTTTTTTCCGCCATGTGGACTTGGCCAGTTGGAGCGGAGGTTTTCATCCCCAGCAGGCAACAGTACAACGCCCGAGCCAACTAGGCTTTGATTGCAACAGAGCATGATGACGGGAGATGAGGAGAGGAGACTACAGGAGACACATCCATAGGAGACACCCCAACACACACCCCAGCCTTCCATGTGTCTGCCGAAGTGTTAAGCACAGCACACTCTGCTGCCCAGCCTGATGTCCATGAAGTGAAAATAAAATAGTGTGGGTAACCAAAGACAAAAAAAGTAAAGGCTTAAAATATTATTAATGTTCCTGATTATTGTTCGCTACCTATTATGTTTCCTTCAGACTGTGACTAAGAGCAGTAATAGGTGTTGATACAAAGCACTATTCATCTTCATAACGGCTAAGTGATCAAGTGACAGCCTATTTAGAATAACAAATGAGAGGGGTGCATTAAGTTTTACCAGGACGTAGTGACCTTCTTGGGTTTGAGACAAACAATTGGTCTTTTCATGTGACCTGCCGTGGCTTTTTAGCCGACAAGAGTGACGGTCAGCAGCCAGATTGGGGACAGATGGAGTAAGGACTTTGTTTATCTGCACCTGCTTTCCTATCTTTCTTCCCAGCTGTGTAAATGAACCCAAGCATACACAAACATTTTCCAACTTTGACATTAATAGGGAACGAGGTGCTTTCATCTTAGAAGAAAAGGCATGCAGAATAACGAGGACTTTGTTGAAAATAGAAACTCAACACCTTTTATGGTTTACAACCTCTGGCAATTCTGGAGGTAAAACAGTTGTTGTGCTTAATGATCGGTGGTTTCTGGTGACAATGAGCAGCAAGCAGAAATAAGTCGTCAACGGTTTAAACAGACTGAAAAAGTGGCTTTGTCGACAGCGAAAATACCAACAATAAAAGAAAACCTTTCAATTCGAGTCGGTTTTACATAAATGCAATGCCTCTTACAAGAGACAAATAAACCAAATATAAGAACAAACCTCACCTTTCTGTATCTTAATCAACAACTCTGTAGACAATTTATGTCACCAGTCATCACTTCATCACCGCGCGAAAAGTGAGAATCGATGAGCTTACAACCAGCTGAGGTCATTTGTCATTTGTCAGTCTTGAAGCTCCACGGGTGCCCTCTTTACACATCCAGAAGCTGCATGTGCGCTGCCTAGCAACAGTCTTCAACTGAAATACAACTGTACTTTTCACAGATCATCACTAACCTTTTAAATGCCAGGGACCGGCAAGTGTAAGCTTTTTGAGCTTATTGAGAGAAAACGTACAAATCTAAGTCTTTCATCTGATTCATTGTTCAGACCTGGTTTTCCAAGAACCTCTTGAACTGTTTTGTGTTTTTTTCAAGAATTGCCTCACTGAGCAGCTAATATGGACGGTTTGGCAGAAGCTGCAGCTAGCCAGGTATTATCATGACAAAGGATCCCACATATTCACATTTCAGATGAGACATCAAAGTCTGCAAAAATCCTGAATTACATTATGTCAATGGGACAGTTTTTCCTCTTCTGGTTGGAACCCAGCATTCATTATGATACATTTTTCACAGATGATTACTATCCCTGTAACATTTTTTTTTTGAAAATGCTAATTTTCTCAGACATTAAGAATTTGCAATGCTTTGGATGAGGCTGAGTATGTTAACTGTACCATTGACATGGAGGCATACATCCTACTCAATCACAAATCTCTCCTCTCAATCATCTTCCTAAGCACAGGCCTAGATTTCAGTACTGTTGAATAACACCAACAATAATTTATAAGTACATATCCTGGTTTACAGTGATTTCTGGAGCATTCTCTCCTTTCTCCTTTGAATCCCGAGGGGGTGGAATATTTTCCCTGCTTTTGTCAGCGGTGCCGAAAGCACAGAGGTTGAATAATGTCGATTATACCCCGTGAAAACGGCTTTTCTCGGCGGCGACCTGATTTGGTGCCGCCCCTGTTGAGGATCTGGCGTCCCTAAACACAAAAGTGTTTACGCCGGTGTTTAAGAAGAGGCTCTCCGTTAAGCTGGTAGGAGTTTGATTAGCTGAGAGAGGAGAAGGAGAAGCCAGCAGCTGCAGGGAATAAGGCCTTGTTTTTATTTCCCTGTTTATCCAGCCCTGGCTCTCAGCACTGAGGGGACCTAAGGAGGTCAGTGTGATCAATATCTGCTCCTCCTCAGAAGCGCCAAATGCTAACATGTTGAATATGTATGACGGATGCTCTTTTTTTCCGCCCATCACATTTATGATTATTTGACTCTGTTAAGCCTTGTGGTGTGTGCTGTTGTCTTTGATGTTCAGCTGAGGCACCATTGCTATCGCCTCAGTTCTCCACTTAGGATTTCAAGGGAATGAATCTCACCTGCCAGTGTGTCAAAACGACACAATTGCAGGCTATCGTGAGATACGGGTCCGTCGAAAATAAAGGGATGCAATGATTTTTCAAATGTGAACCCGGTCAGATACTTTTAGTGAACCATAATATCTATTTTGATTGCGTAGATTGGATCCTGCTAAATGAATGAAGTGCATACTAGTTTCTGCACTGAACAGACTGCCAACACTGTCAGAGGTGGACTCCTGTCAGGCCTCAGAGAACCTATGCCAGGCCTTAACTTCGGTTGCTAGTTGCTTGCTATAGTAAAGTATTTGAAAATACATACAGTACTATCTGTTAACACATTGTTTAAGGTAATTGTTTCGAACTGGATGGAAATGGGTGGGCATTTTTGTTTCAAGTTTAAGTGCATTTCATACTATATAAAAAATGTCTAAATGGGCCAAAAAAACATGGTTAACAACTGTAAACAACTTTGTGCCCTCAGCTTAAACATTAGCTGCACGTATTTATTCAAAGCAACAACTCACCCACCAACTCCCGACCTCGCTTCTTAGATGAGTTTTCTCTTGACATTTAAAAACAATCAACCTGGAAACATTCAAATAGCACTGGATCAAAGAGACAGGAGAACCAAAATAGCACCTCATTCACTACATTCCTTTCAAGCTGTCAGACTCCAGCATGCTGCTCGCATCTGTCTTTTGTCTTTGGCTTATTAATAATTCAATTAATTATATTGACATCGTTGAGTATCCTCCTCTAATTGTAATAGGATCAGTGGGGTGATTAGGCCCTTAGCGGGCTTCGGAATCCCAACCCTTTGGGAGATTGACTGTCGTTCTCCGTCTCATAATAATACACTGAAACACCTGAGACAGGTCGAGTTTCTATCTGGCACGCTCCTGTAAAATCAAATTATGTGTGAGTGTGCCAAAGTGTGTTTGCCTTAGTGTAATTCTGTTCATTTCTGTCAGCCCGTTTGTGCGCATGCGCCCTGTGGAAATGTATAATATATGTGTACATAAAACTATACTAATTATATCTATTCAAGATAATAACCTCCACCATCTGCTCAGTGAATTCAAATCCACACTGGAACAACAAAGCACAATTACTTCTGTCGGGGCAATAGATTTCCCACAGTACTTTCCCTGCCTGTTCTTCTTTATTCTCCATAGTCAAGTCTTCACTGGAAATGGTTCCTTCTTTGCCTTGAGCTCCATGCTGCTGTGCTCATCTGAAGAAAAAAAACTGATGTTGCCATCTTCAACAATCAAGGTTCACATTATGTTCTCCTCCTACGTGGAGACCTGCTTTGTCAAATATCTTTTTTCCATGGATACATGTGGATATGAAGATCCCCTGCTCAGGGGGTAAACCCCCCCCCCTGTCTGTGAGGGAGGGGCTGAGGCTGCTTGTTTGTGGAGATGACATGTCACAATGCATCATCGCATCTAAGGTCTTTGGCGGTGGGACTGTTGGATCACACACACACCCACACACACACACTACAGTAATAGCTTGTAATTAGCGGGCTGATTAGGAGGAGTAATGGCCTGAAAAACGATTGTCTCTCGTCTTTATGGTGGAGTCTCTGAGAACTGGGAGTGAAGGGAAAAGCACAATCAGCATTGCTATACAGGATCACACTGTCCTACATTCGTTAATCCAGTCTGCATCTGTGTAGATGGATTGATGGGGGTTGTGGGTCTGTGGGTACATCTGGGGGAGGTGGCGATCGCAGGTATCTTGATACTGGCACACAAAACTAAAAGAGGCTGTTATGTTCTTTTGGGTTTGTTGTCAAGATTGTCACACCTGCATGCAGGCACATTTTATGTTCTGGAACAAACCTGTCTTTCTATGTTGTTTTCTTCTGATGCCTCGATACACACAACACAACATCTTTCTTTTTCTCCTTATCACACACATCTACACACACGCTCACAACTCAAAGATCTCTGTATTCGGAGAGTGCTGCAGGTTACGGGGTAATAGATGGCTTGGGGCACATCAGATGGGGAATAACAATTGTGATTATCTTTTCTCCCCCCTTGATGTAATAGACGAAAGGCCCGCCATCATATAATAGGCTACTTAAGTCTGTCAAGGCGGGAGAAATCTTTAGTCCGGGCCTTATTTACTTTTTTTTTTTTTCTCCTTTTGTGGTTAAATATGCTTTGTCTGAATGCTCCTGATGAATAGGAGAGAGATGCTTTTTTCCAACCTCTCCCCTGTCATCATGAGGAAGAAAAAACATAAGCGGGAGATGCACTTTAGTTCCCTTCCAGCTGAATCCATGCAATCAAGAGTCATTTAAGATATGACACATCTGGGTGCTAAAGAGTGTTCCAGTCGGGGGGAGTAATGATACTGTTATCCCTGGTCTGACATGGCTAATGAGGCAAAAGACAAGGTAGCCATCCTGGGGCGAGAGAAGGACAGGAACCCCCTATATTTTCACCTCTGCTAGGTCAAGCCTCGGTAACCCTTCCTTTTTCAGTCCCTTAAGTACTAGGTATTTACATAGAAAGTAAAGGGTATGTTATGTGTTTTATTGGGTATTACCGATTGGTACCAAGGTGGTAAATACCTAGATAATTCGAAGTATTTACCCATTAACTAAATACTAACGTGCTGGTCATTACTGGGTAATTTTCACTGGTCCTAATTAGGTAAAGACAGAGGACACAACTTAGTATTTACCTGGAAACTTATAAATATTACTATTTAAATACCGCTGGTAGTAAAGTTGGTAACAACGGGAGATATATATGGTAAATTATAATGTGTTATTGGGTAAATACCGCTGCTATTAAGTAGGTAAAGACGGCCAAGCTCCAGCAGAATTACGAACAAAATACTCTACTATTACCCTGCAGTTACTAAGGTTTATGTCGGTAACAGTCCACGTCTAATGAGAAGATAAGATAGTACTTTACAATAAAATACCTTTTCAGATACATTTATCCATGATGGCCTCATTTACTTGGCTGGTATAGCTACCTACCTCCGCGGGAAGAGTTTTCCTCTACTGTCACGGTAAATCTTCTTGGATACTGGGTATGTTCATGCGCATGTTTGGACTATTTACTCAGTAAGTAATCTGAAACTGGACTGTAAAAGGAAGCCGTGTTTGTTTCCATGGTGTTACCAGGCTCTTACCATACCCTTTGTAAGCGAATACCACTTTGTCAACGTTACCACTTAGTATGAACTTGTACTATACGTTCCAAGGCGATACCAGGTAAACATGGCTATTTACTCAGTAAGTAATATGAAACTGGACTGTAAAAGGAAGCCGTTTGTTTCCATGGTGTTACCAGGCTCTTACCATACCCTTTGTAAGCGAATACCACTTTGTCAACGTTACCCTTAGTAAGAACTTGTACTATATGTTCCAAGGCGATACCAGGTAAACATGGCTATTTACTCAGTAAGTAATATGAAACTGGACTGTAAAAGGAAGCCGTGTTTGTTTCCATGGTGTTACCAGGCTCTTACCATACCCTTTGTAAGCAAATACCACTTTGTCAGCGTTACCCTTAGTAAGAACTTGTACTATATGTTCCAAGGCGATACCAGGTAAACATGGCTATTTACTCAGTAAGTAATATGAAACTGGACTGTAAAAGGAAGCCGTGTTTGTTTCCATAGTGTTACCAGGCTCTTACCATACCCTTTGTAAGCGAATACCACTTTGTCAACGTTACCCTTAGTAAGAACTTGTAATATACGTTCCAAGGCGATACCAGGTAAAACATGGCTATTTATTCAGTAAGTAATTTGAAACTGGACTGTAAAAGGAAGTGTTTAAAATTGTCGGTGGCCGACGTGCAAACGCGCTGCAAATTAAGAAAACACATGCAAATAGACAAAGCACAAGCAAATTAAGAAAACAATTTCATGAATTTGACAACACATGCGCAGCATTCAGCAAACGCGCTGCAAATACACACAACACAACCAAATACATAAACGCATTGCAAAAACGAAAGCACTCAAACCAAAAACGCTGCAAATACATAAACGCGTTGCAATAACGAAAGCACGCAAACCAAAAACGCTGCATCCAGTTTTCACAACGAAAGTTGTCCAGGCCTCTAGGGGGAGCGCTAAGTGGAACATCTTGATTTTCGGCCCCACGGTGCGAAAGAGAGAGAGCATATGAGAAGTTTGGACCAACATCGAAGTAAAGAGGCGACTTAAAAAGGTTATTTTCATTTTTACATGCGGCCCTCCTCTTTGACAGTTTTTCAAAAGAGCAACTTTGATTTAGGTCCCATTTCCAAAACAAACTTCTCATATGCTCTCTCTCTCTCGCTCCGTGGGGCCGAAAATCAAGCTGTTCCACTTAGCGCTCCCCCTAGAGGCCTGGACAACTTTCGTTGTGAAAACTGGATGCAGCGTTTTTGGTTTGCGTGCTTTCGTTATTGCAACGCGTTTATGTATTTGCAGCGTTTTTGGTTTGAGTGCTTTCGTTTTTGCAACGCGTTTATGTATTTGCAGCGTTTTTGGTTTGCGTGCTTTCGTTTTTGCAATGCGTTTATGTATTTGCAGCGTTTTTGGTTTGCGTGCTTTCGTTTTTGCAACGCGTTTATGTATTTGGTTGTGTTGTGTGTATTTGCAGCGTGTTTGCTGAATGCTGCGCATGTGTTGTCAAATTCATGAAATTGTTTTCTTAATTTGCTTGTGTTTTGTCTATTTGCACGTGTTTTCTTAATTTGCAGCGCGTTTGCACATGTCGGCCACCGTAGGTATTCGCTTACAAAGGGTATGGTAAGAGCCTGGTAACACCATGGAAACAAACACGGCTTCCTTTTACAGTCCAGTTTCATATTACTTACTGAGTAAATAGCCATGTTTAACCGGGTATCGCCTTGGAACGTATATTACAAGTTCTTACTAAGGGTAACGTTGACAAAGTGGTATTCGCTTACAAAGGGTATGGTAAGAGCCTGGTAACACCATGGAAACAAACGGCTTCCTTTTACAGTCCAGTTTCATATTACTTACTGAGTAAATAGCCTACCAGGTTTACCAAGTTGGTAAACCAACTTACTAAATAGTAATATTTATAAGTTTCCAGGTAAATACTAAGTTTTGTCCTCTGTCTTTACCTAATTAGGACCAGTGAAAATTACCCAGTAATGACCAGCACGTTAGTATTTAGTTAATGGGTAAATTACATTTTACATTTAGTCATTTAGCAGACGCTCTTATCCAGAGCGACTTACAGTAAGTACAGGGACATTCCCCCGAGGCAAGTAGGGTGAAGTGCCTTGCCCAAGGACACAACATCAGTTGTCATGACCGGGAATCGAACTGGCAACCTTCGGATTACTAGCCTGACTCCCTCACCGCTCAGCCAACTGACTCCCTATATACCTCGAATTATCTAGGTATTTACCACCTTGGTACCAATCGGTAATACCCAATAATATAGAAAATATACCCAGTAATGACCAGTACGTTAGTATTTAGTTAATGGGTAAATACTAAGAATTATCTAGGTATTTACCACCTTGGTACCAATCGGTAATACCCAATAAAACACATAACATACCCTTTACTTTCTATGTAAATACCTAGTACTTAAGGGACTGTAAAAGGAAGGGTTACCCAAGCCTCCTGGTACACGATGAGATGAATCTGATACCACAGAGAGGTATGGCATCATAGGACTGCTGTGTTTGGTAAGCAGTCATTATGTGCACTGTGTTTCAACAGGCACCTGTAGAGATGTCAAACTGTTACATCGCACCTGCTCTGTGTACACCACAACACAGATGTCTCAGAGAGGGAGGGGGAGCCCAGGGGAGAGGGAGATACCCCAATAACACTCTCGAATCTTTGGAACAACGTGTGACAAAAACAACCGCTTTGATAGAACTGTCTTTTCTACAACGAATGGCTTACCATTAAACAAAAGTGAAGTAGAATGATCTCATTCCCATTATGACCATTGTCAGTCAAATTGAGAGTATTATGAAAATAAAATTGTAATGTGTGAATCATCAGAGAAATACAACTTCCTGTCTGCAAAACAACTGCCACTATTTCCCCTGAAATTAAATGTGAAAGGAAAATCTATTTTGGTCAATGTCGTCTTTTACTTTCTTACTCTTCTTTCCAAGGAAAGGTCTACTATCTTTGTTATCATCTTTCTAAACATAACTTATACTGTTATACTCTTTTATAACCTAGCCTATATACTTCTTTTCCCATTGCATATAACTTGCTTGAACAAAATTAACCCATTATCCATGACTTTGACGGTTCGAATTTCTCCATTTTACACTATATTCATTAACAACAGACTGAGCAAGGATGTCTCCCAGAGTAATACTGACATGCAATGAACTGTGTGTGACAAGCAAGCTGGGCAGGCATCATTTCCTTGTTAGTCACTCTGAAAACACTACATTGTTATATTCATTCAATTAAGAGTGTTCAATTAACAGTTAGTTTGAGTTATCTTTTGAAAAGCTTCATCATCCATCAAAATGGCAGCGTTGGAGTTGTTGGGAGTTGGGGTTTGAAGAATTGCAACTGGAACCAGCATCCGATGGCATAGCATATGATGTGACAGTAAACATTTTAAATGCCAATAAACCAAGCAACTGGCTGGTTAGCCATTCCATTTTCTTATTAGCAAGAGCCTGCATGGAGAAATAAAATGCTTTCAGAGAAAACAAACTCAAAAGTATGTGACGATTCAAGAACTGTGTCTAATGCAATGACCGATTTAACGAGAAAGGCTTATGCTAATTTAGTGTACGGGACTTGAAGTAACAGGAAGTCATCTGGCATAATGAAGTGAAATTATCTTACTTCTTATGAGAAGATCAGAACTAAGTGAGAGTCAAAGGTCGGAAACAGGCCAGTCAAATTATACTGTACTTACCCAACTGAAAAAAAACTTGTGAGCCTAGTCACTGCTCAGACAGGCCACCATCCAAGATGGAACTGGTCACATACGGGATTTGAAGCAATGTCACCGAGCAGTGACTAGTGACAAAATCAAACAATTAAAGCTACATTTTTAAATTTATTCTCTTTTAAATGTATCATTGCCTTCGTCAACGAAGCTGTACAATTCTGTTCAAATGACTCTTATGCAGAACTCTGTCCTTAAACTACCTGGGTCAAATGGTCTCACCATTTCTCACAATCAAAGCTTTGTAAATTACAAGGGCTTGCGAAATAAGCTGCTTTGAAACCTCTCCACAGAACAAATGAGCAATCTTGATTCAAGCCAACCATAGAATTAGCCAGATAGCTTTAAGTTTTTTTTTTCTCCCCGGGTGGCCCTTTCAATTCTAAGTTAGGTGAGGAGAGACAGTGTAGACTGAGGTGATCAAATAATTAAAAGAATATGGTCTTGGTGTAACCAGACCAGACTCAGGATCCAAGCGCAGAGGGTTTATTATAGAACAGGGTAGTCCAGGAACAGGCAGAGATTGATATGCAGGCAGACAAGGCAATGGAGGTAATCCAAAATCGTGGTCAGAAGACAGGCAAATGTTCGGAACACAGATCGGCCAAAACTAAATAGAACAAGGATCAAACAGGCTATTTAAGAAAAGAGTATGCCTTCGCAAAGAAACTAGGAAACACTGGGGTTTAAATAGCAAACTAAAAGGGGTCAAACAGGTGAAACCAATTAACTCAAAACTCAGGGGAAGCAGAGCACTGCCTCCTTGCAGGTTGTTCTGAGTACGTAGGCGTGACACTTGGTGTCTAAGGTTGGCCTGGATCAGAAATTAGCTTTCAATTGTGTGACTAAATAAGAGCATTAGAACTGTTGATCATACATGATTAAACTGAACAACAGTTATAATGAAGACCTCAGGGATGACGTTCTGCGATACAGAATGATAGGTAGATAGGAATGTAAAAAATAAAGTTTTATAAACATTATATCCCAAGTTGGATTTGCTGTCAGGCAACATCTTCAAGAATATTTGATGAATATAGAACGAGCAGACTTTTAATTAAGAAAGAAAGAAATTATGTCCACTTTCCCCCTCTCTTGGAAGGCATCCAAAATGTTGAGGAATTAGAGAGAGGGGAAAAAGAAAGACTGGAAGAAAGAATCAATTTATGAAACGTCGAGAAATCTTCAAGAGGTACCAGAAGTAGAGGGTGAGAGAGGAAAGGAGAGGACAAAACGTAACTTATCTTGACAAGCCGGCTCCCAGCAGCCCTGCTGATGGAGGAACACCAAGATGACCCTCTCATCTCCAATTAGACAAGAGGCAGCTTTCAAGGATAACACTCACTTTGCCCAAGAAGCTTGATCTTTCTGCTCATTGTCTATGCAGTGGTCGTTTTTCACTCCTGTTAATCTCAACAGTGCCTCCTATCTTTGTTAATTACCACTAGTTTGCCTGTCAAACAGGACGGTCTCATCTCTTCAAGACATAACCGAGAGGATGAACGGGAGAGTGGAAGAGCACGAAGGCCAACGCACCCTTCCTCTGTGAATCGTGATTTAATTCTGTCACCAATAAAAATGATGTGTCTTTACTAACCATAATTGTGGGCACATGCTTTCATTACCATAGTATTGTGGTGTGGCTCTTGTGGATCATTTCTGTAGTTGTTTTTACTTTGCTAATGAGAGATTTTAACAAATGATTTGCTTGGTTACATTTTAATGGACCGCCACCCTACACCAGGTGTTTCCTGTTCAGGATTTTTTGTGGTGATGAGCGGGTGGCTTGTAAGAGGACGTATTCAAGCCCAACGAGTGTATGGAGATGAAGAGTAGCTTTGGCACCAGCAACCTGCCACAGGGACTCCCTGATTACTGCCAAAGAGGATGGGAGGATGTGTCGGCCTGAAATATTGTGCCTTAGGCCATCATGTAAGGGCAAATGGCTACAGTAAAAACTCCAGATACAAACGCTAGATACAAATACTCTGTGCCCCCCACCCTCTGAGAGAGAGAGAGAGAGAGAGAGAGAGAGAGAGAGAGAGAGAGAGAGAGAAAAGACGAAAGAAAGAAAGAAAGAAAGAAAGAAAGAAAGAAAGAAAGAAAAAAAGGAGAAAAAGTTATCCTGGGAAAGGGCACGTGTTTGGCCTAATAAATAATGTAATGTGTAAAGGAGCTGGGTTGATAGCTGGCAGTATTTACTTGCTTTGCCGGCCCCCCATCCCCCTACTTCCCATGACAGCCCTGTCACAGTGGCATTTTGAACCTGGCCTCCTTTGCTTGTAGCGCGACAATTAAAGAGGCTCATGCTGTGGCCCAGACATGGTGGAAGAATCACAGAATTCTGATGAGGGTTGACAGCCATGCCCCCCACCAGACTCACAATCTTGCATCGATTGTTTATTTATTTATTTATTTATTGTAGTTTGGATGAAAAACACTCCCACCGACAAACAAAAAATTATTCTGAGGAGAGCTGAAGGAGTCGGCAATTCATCCTGATTCCTGGCTGCAGGGGGTAAACTGTGGTCAGTGTTCTCGGTCCTCCGAGGAACCGTACTAACACCATCGAGGGATGGGGAACAACAGTTTTCTCCTGGCATTTAAAATGTACGGTGGCCGACGTGCAAACGCGCTGCAAATTAAGAAAAACATGCAAATAGACAAAACACAAGCAAATTAAGAAAACATCTTCATGAATTTGACAACACATGCGCAGCATTCAGCAAACGCGCTGAAAATACACACAACACAACAAAATACATAAACGCGCTGCAAATACATAAACGCGCTGCAAATACATAAACGCATTGCAAAAACGAAAGCACGCAAACCAAAAACGCTGCAAATACATAAACGCGTTGCAAAAACGAAAGCACGCAAACCAAAAACGCTGCATCCAGTTTTCACAACGGAAGTTGACCAGGCCTCTAGGGGGAGCGCTAAGTGGAACAGCTTGATTTTCGGCCCCACGGAGGGAGAGAGAGAGAGAACATATGAGAAGTTTGTTTTGGAAATGGGACCAAAATCGAAGTTGCTCTTTTGAAAAACTGTAAAAGAGGAGTACCACATGTAAAAATGAATACTAACCTTTTTATGTTGCTTCTTTACTTCGATGTTTGTCCAAACTTCTCATATGCTCTCTCTTTCGCTCCGTGGAGCCGAAAATTAACATTCCACTTAGCACTCCCCCTAGAGGCCTGGTCAACTTCCGTTGTGAAAACTGGATGCACCGTTTTTGGTTTGCGTGCTTTCGTTTTTGCAACGCGTTTATGTATTTGCAGCGCGTTTATGTATTTGGTTGTGTTGTGTGTATTTGTAGCGCGTTTGCTGAATGTTGCGCATGTGTTGTCAAATTCATCAAGATGTTTTATTAATTTGCTTGTGTTTTGTCTATTTGCATGTGTTTTCTTAATTTGCAGTGCGTTTGCACATCGTAAAAATGTCACACATGAACACAGCAATGACAGTGACATCTACGGTACTCACGTGGAGGCAACACCTCTCATGGTCCCTGTCTCCTGAAAAGTCTAAATTATTTTCTTCATTTCACTGTATACCAATCCTTGTCCTATTCAATGATAATATGCTCGTCGAACCTATTCCCCAGTGCAGAAGCTGTGCTTTTATAGTTGACCCTAAAAGTAATTACCAGGCTGCTTCCCAAAGCGGGGAATTTTTTATTAATCAAACCTCACGTCAGAAGCGATAAATCGCTGGAGAGCTTAAAAACAAATGACAATTAGTGTGATTATCAGGAGGACTTTGTTTTTCAGACAGCCTGTCTCAGAACTCAACTTACAGTACTGTAATCATGGGGTAACAAACATTTTAGAAATGCACACCAGGGGCTTAGCAATATCTAACTTCATGTCCAATTGTCGTCTAGTTAATTACCTCCCAGTGTTTTGTTGTCAGCCAATTACTTTATCTTGTGAGGACAGTACCTCGCTTAACACCTAAAAATAAAACCTCAAACCATTAAACAAGTATTTTCACCTTTTGAAAGGGCTTGAAGTAAACACCCACTGTGGAGTAATGATGTTGAAATCTCCACAACTAGGATTGATCCCCCTGCTAGTTCTGTCAGTCGATCTGACTGCTACAGTATCACACAGTACCTCAATACTTGAAAGGGTTATCCCCTCAGTATAATAAATACCAAGTCAAGTATACAGTAAATGAAAAGAATAGATTAATATGTATAAATATCGCATGACGCATATGTTATGTTCAGAGCAGAACCGCTACAGCGTGTCTGTGGGCACAACACAAGATAAACAATTCAGTTTTGCCGCAGTGTTTCTCTGATGTTGGACCCTGACGTTGTACAAATGTTGTGTCATACCAGAGGGGCTGCTACCCTGGGGATTCCACGGTGTACAGTAGGTGTTTCTGATTGGAATTTAAGCATTTTTTATGACAGCTCTAACATCAATAAGTTTGGCTTCCAGAGAGCTTTCTGACTTGACGCCAGGCCACACACTCACCATGAACCTAACCATCACAAAACACTCCAATGAACGGATGGAGGGCCAACAGTTCTCTGAGAAACCAGAGAGGTAGAGAGAGGATGAGAAACCAGTGAGGGAGAGAGAGGACAAGAAACCAGAGAGGGCGAGAGAGGACGAGAAACCAGAGAGGGAGAGAGAGGACGAGAAACCAGAGAGGGAGAGACAGGACGAGAAACCAAAGAGGGAGAGAGAGGACAAGATACCAGAGAAGGAGAGAGGACAAGAAACCAGAGAGGGAGGGAGAGGACGAGAAACCAGAGAGGGAGAGAGAGGACGAGAAACCAGAGAGGGAGAGAGAGGACAAGAAACCAGTGAGGGAGAGAGAGCACGAGAAACCAGAGAGGACGAGAAACCAGAGAGGGAGAGAGAGTACGAGAAACCAGAGAGGGGGAGAGAGGGGGAGAAACCAGTGAGGGAGAGACAGGACGAAAAACAAGAGAGGGAGAGAGAGGACTAGAAACCAGAGAGGGCGAGAGAGGACGAGAAACCAGTGAGGAAGAGAGAGAGAGGACGAGAAACCAGAGAGGGTGAGAGAGGACAAGAAACCAGAGAGGGTGAGAGAGGACGAGAAACCAGAGAGGGTGAGAGAGGACGAGAAACCAGAGAGGGTGAGAGAGGACGAGAAACCAGAGAGGGCGAGAGAGGACGAGAAACCAGAGAGGGAGAGAGAGGACGGACACGATGTGAACCTGGAACGGAAGCTGATGGAGGGAAGCGAGGGCACATGCCAGCCTTTTCATGTCCTTCCACTCATCACTCCCTCTTTTCTCTTATACACACACAATGCTGTCCAAGGATAACCTACGGTGTGTAGGGGGGGAGTTTTGAATTTAGTTCTAGACTCACACGGGATCGGTTTGTACAAAAGGAGGCACTTTGGACTGTAACCATCACTACCTTCGACATCCAAGTCCCAGGTTTTCACATGCTAGTGACAGATATACTAATAACACCTCCACAACGCCAAACAGCACTACAATTATAGGTGTGTGAGGTAAACTAATTTAAGTGGGGCTCCTCATGAGAGAGAGTAGCGACACCCAAGTAGGACTTTAATGACTCGAGTACCCCAAGGTACCCCTGTTTCTACATTCTCAAACTGTTTTTGTTACAGTCCAGTACGTAGGCTTAGCACAGGGTGGGTGTTAAAATCTTGAGTAGTTAATTTTACCATAAATTAAGTACAGAAAATTATCTTTGATAATTCGTCCTCCCAGGAATACATTACAGCTTCTGGTACTTTCATTTGATAATTGATGCTTTTAATTGCGAGTTTACAGTGTCAACATCTTGTTTTGCTGTGTGAAACATAGCCATCTGGCATTCCATGAATCATACATTCTGTGTGGGGGGGGGGGGAAAAGAAGATGGACATCCACAGACGAAGCTGCTGATAACAATCTATTTACACAGCATCATTAGGTAGGCATACCCATCTGCAGCAGAATGGTCAATATAAAGGGGAGGAAGGATTTGTAGCCACACTGGTTCAATTCATAAAGTCCATGCATTGTACAGATGTTCCTTGAGGTTTATTTAGTAACTTTCTCTTTATTCCTTCAATAAACACAGTTTTTTGAATTAGTTTGAATTATTAATCTACCATGTAACGGGGGCTAAATGGCCGCAGCACATTGAAACTGTCACAAATACGTTGACTCTACAAACTTAATCACATTAAATTATGGCTCAAATCAAATATAAAACACATTGAAAACAAATAAAATGAAATCAAATACCGTGTACGCCTTTCTTGAACCACATGCAGATCTGAGTTGCAATCTGTGACTTTTTTTCTTCAGCCATTTTCTTTTCTCTAACCCACAATGCCTCTTTTAACTTTAAGTAGCTCTGATCACATGACCAAATAAAATACACTTTCCAAATAAAAGCATTAAAGCAGTAACCAAAACATATTTCTAATTGGTATACCATATTTTCCTTACTATTACAATCCTTTGTTAACTAAAAACAGTTAAATGACTTGAAATAATATTCTTAAATAACTGAAACCTGTCTCTCCAAGACAGTTACAGGATTATTGCCGACATGTCATCTCCATAATTGTTTACCTTAAACGTGAGATCCACCACTTTGTGAGACTGGCATCCTGACACCCGCTCTTTGTAGCATCAGAACTCATGACGAGTTAAGTATAACTGAAGTTGAAACCATGGAGTAGCATTAGCATAGACCGACATGAAGACTTCTAATGGGGGGGTAGGGGGAAGGGAGCAGTGAGGGGTAGGGAGGGAGTAAAGAAAGGAGGAGAAGAGGAGGTATCAGCTGTTCATTAGGAAAGATTTTGAGCCGCAGCTGCATCTCTCCTGCAGTGCCAACACCGCCGAAGAACCACTATTACAGTGCATCCTCCTCTACACTTCTCGTCCTCCCACTTCCTCTCCCCCTAACCTCTTATTTATTCTCCTCCTCCCCTTCTCACTGTCATATTTACACCCGCCACTGCACTAAATGTAACCTGTGTGTTTTACAAGCCGCGGAAGGGGGGGTGGGGGGGGGGGGCAGTAAGACTGTATTTTTGTTTCTTTACAGACTTACAAGGAAAACAGCCAACGAGGAGGTCGAACCGAAGGAATATCATGTATGCCTCATTAAAACACGGAGCTTGTATTGAGGTGAGTGTGAGCAAACAGACAATGGGAATAATTGAGACCCTGCAGCCCTTAGCATAGCCAAATGAGCACATGTAGATTTGCCCTTCATTATTTCAATATTCTCTCACACCATGAACACGACCAACCATAAAAATGGAACAGAGGAAAAGGACAAAGTGGTGCCCTGCTCTGAAACTGATAGGCAGCAAACAATTCGGGCACATGTATTTTGCATTATGTGTGGGCTAACATGTAGTGAGAAGGCATCAGAAAAGGTGGATGAATGAGTTAATTATTCGAAACTGTACTCTTTCAACCAGACAAGTATAACCCTCTTAACGGGAAGAGTGAAAATATAAGTGAATCAAGGTACATCAAGGTGCATTCTTATTGCAGTTGATGTTGATAACATTTCATATCTTAGTACTTTATAGTGTATATATATTTCACAGTATAGGTAGCTGTGTACATTAGCTTTGTAAGTCAGTTATTGAGATGGTGGGCAATTAGTTTTTTTCCTCCAGCTAACACCATGTAGAGCTCTACCATAAACAAACGGTAGTATACAGAACATACACTAAGGGAATAACCAATGGTTGATATGATCATTGAATGACACTGATTGGTTAGCTCTGTAAGCAAATGTTTTTGTGATTGCTTGGTTTTAGTCAGGAAACAATGCTTGGAGCTTGTCGGGTCAATCTTCTTCATCTTCATCATCAATGAGATGCCACGTATCTTTCATTTCACCCCACCTGCAATGCTATTCAGACCTTCACGGTTATTAAACAGAACACAAACATTCCATGAGTATTGACAGCTAATGTGCCCCTTCTCCTCAACAGCCTTGTATCAACCTTGCATGCTACTAAGTCACAAACACCTCTGCTACTTTGAAGGATGTTTGGGAGCTTGTCTCCATTAGGCTTGACTGAAGAGCGGTAGGTCACAGTGACCTGTGCTGTGTCGCAACTGTTTGAACACGAGGGGGGCTGGAAATACACGCTGTGCTGTCATTATACTTTTGACATTGCGATATGAATCTACTCAAATATATTCACAATATTTATAAAGTTATTATTTACATGTGTATGTGTTTAAATATTTACATCCATTAAATCTTGACTACCTCTGTGGTTTTTCTGGAATGTTCTCCATTCCAAAACGTTTTTGAGTTATGAACGTGTCTCAGTTTTCCTGGTGTAGCTAGAGTTATTTGACAAAACAAAATTGAGATAATGTGTCCAATGCTGTTAGCAGCCTCTGCAGTGCAGTGGCTTATCTGAACTGACTCAGCTTGTCAATCTCCATAACATGACATTGACAGCCTTCTGTATGGAAACCATCACATTAAACAGGTAGGCCAGATTTTTTCAGGTTTATCTTTTGCAGTCTGGATGCAGATATGGTTGTGTGTGAGTACAAATCATGTGCGCCTCCATCGTCATTCTGTGGTGAGCCGTCTTTCAAACGTCTTCTACTCACTTTTGTGTCCGGTCGGCTGAAAAACAAAGATGGAAGACGCAAACACGCTCTCCCCAGTGTCAAACATGTCCTGAAAAGCCAGCGCTGGCTGGGTAGCTAGCTCCCCCTCCACCTTTCACCATGTACTGAACACCTCCGCAGGAAAGAAGCCCAAACACTGAAGGGTGTCATTAGACTGACAGGAGAAGTGAATGGTCAGGTTTCAACTCTTTCTTTGTGTGTCATTAGGGAAAATTATCCTCCACGGTTTTTGCAGGGTGCAGGGATTGATGAAATGGTGCCTCCACTGTCAGACAGACAGAGAGAGAGAGAGAGAGAGAGAGAGAGAGAGAGAGAGAGAGAGAGAGAGAGAGAGAGAGAGAGAGAGAGATAGAAGGAGTGCAAGGATCGAGAGGGCTGCGGAGAGAGAGCACAAAATTAGTCCTCCGACCGGGTTCATTTATTGAATCCTTTGATCTAAAGCGACGTACAGGGTGGGATTTGAACTTGCAACCTATTGATCTACAGTCAAACGCTCAAACACCAGTCGCCCGCGCGTAAAAGGGAGCTTCGTTCACTTGTTAGTTGCGAGGATGAATTTGGGATCATCCACTCATCAGTGATATGATGTATCGTACTGAGATCGAGAAGTGAAAAACTGAAGAGCGAGAACGATAGAGAGTGAAAGAATGAGAGCCTGCAGTTCATTCAGGATGGATGAAGATGGATGGATGAAGATGGATGGATGAAAATGGATGGAAACAATGTGGGGTTGAGGGAGGAAGGTAGGGCGGGGGAGAGGGTTTGGGGAGGGGTGGGGGTTGCAACTACAGATAGGAGAAGCTCGACAGGCTCCTTGTTCCAATCCCAGAATCATCATGACTGCGAGATGAGATGAGCTTTGGCCCATTCGGCGGCTCACCTTCCCTGTGGACAAGAAGCACTTGTTATTGTCCGATTAGCCTCTGCAATCCTAATAATAAGAGATGAAATGACCACTAGGGTCTTTACACATTTATGCTCTATCTCTCACTGGAAATCAGGTTTTAATCCTTTTGCTGGGAGGAAAGCAGGCCGCTGTTGTGTATTTAATTCAGCATGGCTCCTTTTCTTCAATCGTTAGCGGTCTCGCTGGCGCTCGGCTCAGACACCAGGGTCCAGACGTAATCTTCCAGCTCTCCTCATCATCTCACACACACTGAGGGGAGGTAGGTGGAGGTGGGTTGTGTTTCTGTGTAGTGTATAGGCCCCCCGTTGTCTTTGTCTTCAACACAATAAAGCCTCAAGGCTGGGAACACTGGTAGAAGAAGAATCACAATTAATTTATTTTACATGATTCATTTTCCCCTTTCAAACAATAACACCGCTGTATGCATACTGTAGGTATAGGTTTCAGACAAAACAAACAATGGCCTGGGCAATTTTCTTCTCCAGGGGGGATAATTAGACGGTTTGCGCACGTTTTCTGCAGCCCTGGCGTGAGGTCTCTAAAACTTTGACAATTTGACACAGTGAACAAAAATCCTCCATGGCTCTGCCGGAGTAAACATACGACCCTGTCATAAACACTTATTTATTTACTTTAGTTAATTACATCTATGTATTTACTGGCTAAAGAAACACACAGGATTTTGAACAACTAAATGAACAACATATACAATGAACACAAGAAAATATAACACTGAATCATCTGCGGTTGTATATTCACTCAAGGACTTGATCTAAAGGTACAACATCAGTTCAATTGCATCATTCTTAACCAAGCACTTTCTTTGATTTCTAAAACGAGCATCTCAAAGTAAACTTTCTGCTCAGCCAGACTTGCAGAAAACTATATCGCTAAAAGCACATTTTCCCATGGATGTTCAGGGGAAAGGAGAGCTAGCAGGCTGGGACGTCGAAATCAATCACTGTTCCTCGTTTCAACTCTGACCGTTTGTCCAAGGTAGCTCGGAAGCTGACCGAAGCCATCATCGTCAGAGGCCATGCATACCCTCAGCTTGTCTTCCTCCTGTACAGCACCAAGTCATTTCACATTAACCTCTCTCTGTCTCTCTCTCTTTCTCTCTCTCCGCCTTCCTCTTCCTGCGACGGTTGTGAGTTATAAACCTCGACCCTGGCTCCATTTGACTACACCTGTTTGAACAGCATTCATGTCTCTTTTTCTTGTAGCAGTATTACTGTAAGCTTTGAGTGAACAAAGTAAACACGTCAAATTTAATAAAAACTGTGAGACAACATATTTTTCCCAATATGCTGCGACTTCTATGTATCCTTCGGTCAGATGGGTTGGAAGCCATGTTAACAAAAAAAAAGCGAGTGATGCCAATCATCATTTGTTATAATTTGCAACATTTTTAACACTAATTTGTTTATCTGCAGAAAAAATTCATATTGTTTCTCAGACAAAGGCAGTCTTGCATTGTCAAAGAGCCTTTCTGAAAATAATCCTGTTTTTCTCAGGTAAAAGGGATGTATGAATTTTCCTTCTTCCTACATGTAATTTCACGCATACAATGTTTCCTGAAATTCAAAAGGCTCCCAAGAACTACGAATGAACTGCACCTCACACAATGAGGAGGCATTGTAGGGGAGGCACACAACACATAGGAAGGTAATCAGTAATAGAAGTCGAACTGCAGGGAATGTCAAAGTTATTTTTGAAAACTGATTTCCTTTTCCTTGTGACTGGGTTTTTTCACAAACGTACCCATTTATTTGTTGGTGTATATAACAACCGAGCCTTATCTACTCTTATGTAAGTCAGTTCTGCCAGGCGAAAGTACTTTGGAGACCACAGAGGGACTGACTCATCCTGAATCCTTTGGACATGGATGCTAATATGTTGTTTTACTGGCAGCCAACTTGATTCCAGTGAACTAGCATGTCAGTCACTAACATGTGCAGAACTGCATGTCTCATGTTGGTCATCAAAGCGAAGATATCCATGGATCAACATCATAGGGTCTCATTCAGGCCTCAATTAGTTTCAGAGGTTTTAATCCACGTAGAAAATAAAGGTTCTGCCTGTCCATCCCTTGGCTTTTACGTCAAAAGATGTTCTGTTGATAGAAAGAAAATGTCACCGCCAACCAAAAGCAAACAATGTATGAAAAAAACCCACGGATTAGTCAATTTCTAAAGGTCACCTGTGACATTGCATCACTGAAATGAAAGACTAAATGGAACACAAATATCTGGCTTGCTTGGACAGTCACTTAGCGGTGTCTCTAGTCTATTCTAGCTAGAGTTGATGAAAGCAATTGGCCTGGGACAAGCTGGGCGCTAAGTGAGAGACAGATGCTCAATGCCCCAGACTCCTGATGAAACAATCAGTTTCAACGATGATTGCAGCTCAGAAGACATCATTAGAGTGCACATGCACTCACATGGTGTAAAACAGGCGGTAGGCAACGAGGCCATGCCATGTGACAACAACAAAAAATCGACCGACATTCTGTTCATGTCTTTAAAAGCAGGCCGCATTTGTTCAGTTGTAGACACGGCACACTGCTTCAGATGATGGTTCCTCAAGGCAAGGGACAGATCCATACAGCTAGGAAAAAGGGAAAGAGTGACATAACATTGTTTTATTCCAGTTTTATACACCGCAGAACACCCTGTCCAGACTTAAACTTTCTCAGCACATTCTTCTATTCACTTTAATAGGAGCTGCTACTCTGCTGGTGCCTTCCAGAACACAGCAAGAAGAGTCTTGGTCATGTAAACTGCTCTTTTGTCACAATAAGAAAATCAAAAAAGTGTTTTTCTTTCACTCTCACCTCAATCGTATTTCATGTATTTTTCCTAATTATAATTATGGGGTTTATTTCTGTAGGCTGGCATTCAATCCAGCCACTAATGGTTCGGCCATCTCCTACAATGGGTTTCTGGGGAATTACAATAACTAGCGGCTTATTTGCTCTGTCAATCTTTTACTCAAATGAAAGTACACAAGATGAAGTACAGAAATAATGACGTGAGGATAACAGGATACTTTCTCTAAGCTTTTGAAGCACTTTATGATTCCTCCACACAGGGAGTAATTATAGTGAATGTCAGAAAACAATCATTTGAGAGGTGAGGTATGATGATCAAATTTTGATAATGAATGCATTGTAAAAATTGTTCGAAATCTTCTTTGTATACCCAGTTAATGTGCTTGATTAAAAACCCCAGCGTTCAAGGTTCCAAATGTAATGTCTCTGTATTATTTTTTTTACATTTTAATGTATTCATGAAACACATTTAGCTGTTTCCACTATCCCTATTGCAGCTTTTACACAAGACAGTTCCTGAATACACACCCACATACACACACAATCACCCACACTATCCAGGTCCCTAGTTGGCCAATGAATCTGATTCAGATCCATCTTTTCGAGTAAAACTAGGGTATCCCAACAGAACCTCCCTCTTGGGGGATGTGGCAGCCATGTGAACCAACAAGCTCCCCCCCCCCCCCACACACACACCCCGAAGCCCTCACTCCTCCAGGGAGTTTCTCTCCAGCCAAGGCAGTGCCTACCACTCAGCCAAACCCAGCCTGTTTGATCCCTGTAGCCAAACAACTCAACCAGCCATACTGTCCCTCCAATCCTACTGGACCTTAAAGAAAACTGCCCGCAGATGAAGTCCCCTGTCAGGAATTGGGGGAAGTGGTAGCAGTCCTCCTGTTCTGTTACCCCGTGGAGCGGGGGGGGGGGGGGGGGGGGGAGTCAAGGAATGGGGGTTGACCTCCCGCAGAAGACCTCTGTGACAGTTCAGTTCCCCACCGAGGGTACAGCTGAGGCAGGCCAGCTGTGCCCCCAACCCACCCTCATCCCTCTCCAGGGACCCAGTGGCACACCATGCATCCACACGAGGGGCTGCAGTTCGACACACATCCCTCCTGCCCTTGGTTTAGTATCCATACTGTAAGTCTAGTCCCAAGCTCCCATCATCTCAACATGTGACATTTGGACCTCCTAGTTTATCACACGCAACATTCTGGAAGTGAAAACAATCGATTTTCCATCAAATCCGAAAAAGGCTGCAACCGTTTAATGGGGAGAGGGAGGCCACGGCTGTCCCCTGGAACGGTGAGGCGGTGACAAGGGCTCGGCATGCGTGGCAAATGGCTGGCGGCTCCAGAGGACACAGCAAAGAAACAAACACTTGTCCGGGGGGGACCCTGTCAGACAAGCCATGGAGAAATATCCCCATGTCTCTAAAAGCTGGGGAAGAGAGATAATTGCCTTCCATTCTTTGTAGATAGACAAACGTGCCGTGAAGCGGTTAAGAATGTGCTAATTATCATTCATGGGTGAGATGGGCGTTCTGTGTTCTGTTAACAAAATGTTGCAGCTGGTTTTTCATTATATTCAACATTGTGCTTTCTGTCCCTTAATTTCATAAATCCTAATATCTACTTGCAATCTACTCCTAACCATTTGAGAGCTTTGAGATCAGGAAAAGCCTTTTAAGGTATGGGGTGGATTCCAGCCATCACCATGGAGTCAAAACCCTGTCGACATACAGTAATACTATATCTATGGTAAACTCTTGAATCTTAGTATTTAAACAATACCTGCTCTCACTGGAGTGGTCGCATAATGCATTCTGTCACCCCACAATATGCCTTGCATTAAAAGGTTTCATAAGAAATGTTTCATTATGTTTTGAGGCTACAACCGAGGGCTTCATTCAGATATACTTGAATACACAGATGCACTCGAAAGCTGAAGGACTTCCTGATGTGTCCCTGTTCATTGTATTGGCAAAGAAAATTCCGGAATCAAAATGCAGACAGTTTCTCAAGGCTTTCAAGGATAGATGATACTCTAATACGTGGGTATAATAGCAATTAATTCAAAGTTTGGTGCCATTGTACGTCAAAATTAATTACATTGGATGAAAATATAAGGCTGTGCTCTCAAATGGGGTTTCAAACTGATTTTTAAAGAGATTTTCCCATCATGCACACCTTGGCTGTGATTGGCAGTAACAATAAGGGCAAACACAATGATAGCGAAATAGGACTTCATGTGTCTCTTCTGAGTTGGTCTCCTTCCAAGTCTAGCTTCTGTGTACACCTTTTGCAACTGCCATGGAGACAGAGTTCCCACAATGACACACAGAAAAAAAACACATACACATACATGCTTAGGCACTGTGGTATATCAAAACTGCTAACTGACAACACTGCACAAGATTATAGGTTAGCCGTGAGTATGTGTCTGCAGAGCATTCGCAAACATACAACCATGACCTAACTTATGCAGTATACATGGATTTTCTTTAAATTCTGAACCGTAAAGTTTTTCAAATACAGTATTCTGTCAAAAGTACATCCCTGAATGTCAACCAGCACCTAAGGCACAGAGAAGCCAACCTACAGCGTAACGTTCATCAAATCAAAACTCCAACTAAGTCTTTCCTAGTTCTCATCTCTGATCAGTTTGACTCCAGGGACAGCCAGCGGCTAGCTTTCCATCGTGAAGACTTGTTCATGAGAGGAAGGAGTCTTCTGTAGCAAGAAGTCAGGCCTCACTTTGTTATCCCAGCTCTACAAGCTCTCCCTTCACATCACTCACTGGTTAGCGATGTATGGAGTCCACAGGAAGAGAAACTGACAGAGCTGTATAGCCTCTGCCTGTCAAGAAAGAGATGGTTCTGTAATTTTGCGAGGGTTTTGGTTCCGATCGCCGTGGCACAAGAACTGTCTGTGACTGTGAGTGCTCTAAACTGAGATTTATTTTCCGATGTCGCTTGGGCAATTTGTTTCCTTATCTATTCTTTTTGAGTACACAAATTACTGACACCGTTACATTTTTTGAGAATCTAACTATGTTGTGTGATTATGTGGGAATATTTGTATATAATGATGAATGCCCTGTGGACCAATTCAAATCAAACGTTGACAGGCGAGAAGTGTGCCCCCGTGTGTCAGAACAAGCGACTGGATTAAGAGGCTGATGCTTCACCACAGCATGTGTCCATCATATGACAAACGTCAGGGTTTGTGTTTTTTGGGCTCTGGGTCGACACAATCCAAAGGACACTGCCAAAAAGGCAACCAGTCATTGGAATCATCTGAAGTCATCCAGAAAGGGGGATGGTTGACATTTAGTACAATTACCTGACAATCATTATCACCAGAGCAAACTCTCATTCACAACAAGAGCCCCTGGAACTCAGTCATTGGTGTATAGCCTAATGGTGGATTTGCACATGTTCTTTCAATCAAAATCTCTTAGATGCTTCTTCTTCTGCTCCTGCTTTGTTTTTCTCGTTATCGGAAATCTCCCGTTGATGCTTCACAGAGACTTGATCTGCCTGTCAGTTCTTTCTTGCTATTTGGCCATGGCTTGCGTGCCGAGGAGGGCATCTGGTGTGTCCAATGTTCTCCCCATGACTTCCTGGAAAGCTGCTGTGGCCATTAGGAGAAGGGAAAACAATGTAGAAAGGGGGGGAGGTGGTGGGGAATTGACTAAGCATGTAGGGATGTCATTTAATAATCTCCCGTGATTTGCAATCTGGGTTATCTCCAAAAAGAATGTTAGAAAAATAAATGTCTGTTTAGTTAGATGGGTGTTTTCCTTTTTGCGTGTGTGTGTGGTGTATTTTGGATTTGCTTTCAAACACTCTTTACTGTGAGGGCTCAGTTGGGGAAACGATACCTTGATTCCTCATACACAAATATTAAGCTGCAATTCCCATCAATAAGAAAGGACCGTTTATGTATTCAAATCTGGTACATGCAATCCTAGAGGTCATTGATATGGTTCTATAGAAGGAAGGGAGAGTGAAAAATAAAACTGAAAATCCGATATAACCAGTGTTGTTGGTTGATACTTATATATCTCACATTTAAATTCTCCTTCCCTCTTTCTCTCTCCTGTTTCTTCACCACTGTCTCCCCTGTTGTGTTAGTGTGTTTAAGTGTGTGTTTTTGTGTGTGTACTTATTATATGGTGTGATGCATCTGATTTATAGGTGTAGTAGCAGAAACAAGAAAACGTCTTCTGTAGACAGAAAAATAAAATAAACCAATCTCATACTGGTGTGTGCCCGGGGGCCAAGCAGACTCTGGAGACAGTTTGTCTGGCTTGAACAGGCACTTCACACCAACATCATACCGTTGATCAAAACAACTATTGTATATTCTAACATGCTTTGCTTATCACCACTGACCCCCACCTCCCCTCCTCATCCCCCAAATTCCCCTCACCCCACCGCCGCCTTTGATTTCTCAGTTTGTCATGACCGGAGCAGTTGCTCATGTGAGCCACAGCACCATGTTCTGGCAGTAATTGCGTCTGATGCAGATGGTGTCCCCTGTTAGCATAATGGCGAGGGCTCTCGTGGGGACAGCAGGACATCCTATTGCCAGGGTGAGAATTACTGTTCACCCACAACATAGAGTGCCACTGTCATCTCAGATCTCACGCCAAACCCAGCACCAGTGATCAGTTTGACCGGCGACATCGTCAATTACTTCCAATTAGGCTACACTTATTATTATATCTCAATTAATCATTGAGAGTTGTGGTGGATTTGTTATCAAGATATAGGTATATTTTTGTTGATTTTCTTTAAAAATGTTGTGTGAATTTATAATGTCTTTATCATAGATTTTGGTCCTCAGCCTTCCCTGTTGGCATCAGACACTGACCTCTTACAGGACCCTAGAAGGGAGTGTAAGATGGATCCCATGGTTAAAAGACTATCATTCCGTCTTAAAGAGGATTGATGGTCCAATCGTAGGGTGTCACCCAGGGGATGAGGGGGTTCCATGAGAAGGACATTAAGAGAGCAGGTAACATAGAGGCGTTTTAACAGCCGTGGCTTCATTCATTGTGCTTCTGTTGTGTTTGCCATGAAAAAATATTCATGAGGCAAGAGTAGGGAGAAGAGAGCGGGAGGGGGAGAGGGAGGGAGAGAAAGAGAGAGAGAGAGAGAGAGAGAGAGAGAGAGAGAGAGAGAGAGAGAGAGAGAGAGAGAGAGAGAGAGAGAGAGAGAAAACGGGACAGGGTGAGAGAGAGGGAGACACTTGCGCAGGCGACTGCGGGGAGCACACACAGGCGGAAGGTAGAAACGGCGAGCGTGCAGGGAGTGGGTGAGTGAATGTAAAGGAAAGAAACGGACTACATCATCCACGCAGCAGAGAACTAAGTGGGTAAAGCGAGCAAACAGAAGAAAGAGGAAAAGAGCTCCAAAGAGAGGAAAATAAGCAGGGAGGCTCTTTTCACCTGAAGATGACTTAATTTCACACTCACTCACCCGGAGCACCAAAAGGTGTAGTAAGAAAGGAGCAGAGTTGATCTGGAGGTGTCAGCTTGTTCATCCTCCCCTCCCATATTTTCTATCTTCACTCAACTCACTCCTTTCCGGAGCAGGCAGGACTTTTTCAGCAGCAACCCGTCTACACTTTGACACACGCCATCCAGGAAGAAGAGAGAGAGAAAGACAGTAAGAGATTCAAATTTGATCTCAAACTTGAATTTGGTGAAAAGGGTGAAAGAAGTAACAGATGACACCAACGTGCAGTTCTTTGCCAAAGGTAAGATTCTGTTTTAGTTTGTTTTCACATTACATTTTACATTTGACATCAGAGACACTATCTGGTTTCCTACATTATCTATTGATGTCTGACTGATCGTTTGAAATGTGAGAATCTTTGGTTTCACTACCTACTACCAAATGCAAAAGAATTAACATATTTGAAAAAAGAAAATATTGATTGATGGACTTGTAAATACCAATGACTAGGAACAGTCAATGTGTTAAATATAATGTTTTGGTTTGGCTCTGTCATTTTTACTACTGTGTGTGTTGCTGTCGACTGCTGAGGAAACAAAGGTTGGAGGGAGCGTTACACTTAATCAGCCTTCTAAAAGAAGGAGAGAAAGTTGGAGAGAGATAAAAGAAAAAGATTGAGTGTGTATGTCTGTGAGAAAGAGGGAAAGAGAGCGAGAGAGAATGAGAGAGAGAATGGTTGGGTGTTAATGAGATACTGTCTACATGGAGTGGAGAGGAGTGTGTTTGAGCCAAGATTTTGAGAGGAAGAGAAAGGGAGGGGAGTAAAGAAAGAGAAAGGAGAAAAAATAAAATAACAAAACAATAGTAAACAACGAACAACAAACTATAGGCTAAGGTGGACAGAATGAGAAAAAAAGAACAGAGCTGATAAAGGAAGACAAACGAGAAAGTGAAAGAGAGAGACCGCAAAAAATGGGAGAAGCCCATCAGAGGAGGAGGGAGAGGCAGAGAGAAAGAGGGGGGGGGGGACTGGACTAGGGGCGCTTACTGGCAGCCAACTCTGTAACCAAGGCAGCTGACATGAGGGAGAGCCAACAGGGGACAGTGGGATTTTTCACCATCTCTGAGTTACTTTAGCTGTGCCAAGTCCCCTGCCTCATCCCCTTCGGATAAAGATTTCATTGTGGCCCAATGTGACCAAATTCATTAAGTAGCTACATGTATTTGCACTAGTTACCACATCCCTTCTCTCTCCCTCGCTCTCTCCCTTTCGAGATCTGAAGTTCAATTTATGCCCTTTGTCTCTCCATGTCCTCAGCGTGTGTGTGTCTGGGACATTGCACCCAACCAGTTCTCCACGTACTGTGAAGGGGCACCTGTCTGAGTTCTATTACACTCAAAGGACCCCAATCAAAACATCTGGAGATTTATATTAATCCCAGTAAGACGTAAATCGTTCAAGAATTCAGTCTCCGTAAAGGGATGAAAAGAGAATAGCACACTTAATGGTTAATCTGGTGAAATGGCATCTTGGAATCTTGTGTTTGTTACAATTCAGATTTTATTGAACAAGTTTGACAAGAAAGGCATGCCGCAAAGGGCTTGGGCAGGATTTGAACCTGGGGCGCTGCAGTAAGGCCTCAGCTTTCGTTGTACGCACTCCACCCAGTGAGCCGGTCATGCATTTTAATTACCCTTCTACATCAGTAAATTCCAGTTCCTTTAAAATCAACCTATGGTTAATTTAGTATCTATCAGATATCAAAGAGAATATAAAGGTCCAACAACATTAAAATGGATAAAAAGTAGAATGTTTAAACACCGCACTGAAGCAAGAATAAATAAGCATCAAGGGGATTAAAAGGTTTTTGAGAAGAACTGTGGACAGAGAAGAAAGAACTCTCCTGTCTACCTTTTGTTTTCCTTTTTCAAAACTTTCGCAGAAGAACAACGATCCTTGGGCGCCCAAGGTAAAATTTCTCAGGTAAAATCTTGATATTAAATGTCTGCCTCATTCTCAAAGACGCGAATGGCCTTCGAGTGTGTTTGTTGAAATCAATAGCACTGTAAATTCTTAATTGAATGACTGCGGGCAGTGCGTGCCTCATAGTGCTTTCTGGGCAACCAGAAGGCGCCTTTGTGAGTGTATGAACAGAGCCTGTTGGCACTGTGGTGATCTGATAGTTGGAATGGATGGGGGGGGGGGGAGTGTCAATCAAAGTAAAGTGCTCGTAGGCGTTAAACACCTGCAAGGTTGTTCGTGTAGTGTTGAATTCTATACCTTACCAAGGCTGAAGAGTATCTTTTTTCCATTGGAAAAATTGTATTCTTACTCAGGATGTTGAGTAATTGAAATTATGTTGAAATATGGACCATTGTATTGTTTGACAGAAACATGTCATTGTGGAATGGGATATCATGGCTTCCTGAACTAAAAGACAAAATACCTCTGGGGTTTTAGGACATTGTTAGAATGTATTAGTCATTTGTCAGTGTAAAGTCTTGAGACATGAAATGCTGTGACTCCAATTTCATGTCGGACACGTTTTCCTATTCACAATGGCTTCTATCTTTCTCTGCTCACAATGGTGGGGTCCAAAGCACAGGTAGTAGAACTTGTGTTAAGCATGACAGCATCTGTGCTCTTGTATCTTCAGCAGAGACTGAACCTCTGAAACTAAACCAAACTCAACCTTGGATCTCCATAAGGCCTGAATGTTTGAGTCACATTTTTCCTTGAGAGTTTCACAATAACCCTCCCCCAGTTGTTAATCGCAGGTTGTTGTGCACAGGTGTGCATGCATGTGTGTCCCACAAATTTACAAGGGCCTAACTATAACCCACACAAACAAATCTGTCATTTCAATTCATTTGCACTCTCTCTCTTTCTCTTTTGACCTCTTGCTTACTTCAAACTCTCTCCCTCAGTTTCTCCCCCCCCTCTTCCTCCCTCTCTCACTATCCTCCTCTCCCTCTCTTTTTCTTTGTATGTCTCTCTCTCTCCCTCTCTTTATCTCTCTCTCCACCTCTCTCTGCCTTTAACCTGAGACAATGAATTATTTCAGGCCCTCTTGGGATTTTGAAAGCAATCATGTTTCCTTCTTCTCTTTTCCAGACAAGCTCTTAGGCAATGAATCTATTCAAAATGACAGTTGCTTATAGTAAGAGACAGAAACATCTCACCACTGAAATTAATTAAATTGATTTGCCCCAGCTTCCCGCAAGGCCCCCTTCCCCAACCCACCCAACTCTCAGAACACAGTTTCTAGAAGGAAACGTAGAACAGGCAAGGCCACAAGCATAAATCACTTTCTGAATGAAGTTGATTAGAAAGATGAGTTGTTGCTCTCTCTCTCTTTGAGTATCCTCATAGTAGAAGGCAGATGAAGTGACGCATAAAAAAACGTATTTTGATTTTTGCATTACTGTCGCCCCCTTCATTAAACATAGGCATGAGGGAAGATGTCAAGAAAAGACTGCATATGTGTGTGTGTGTGTACACAAAAAAGCTCCCATCCCATCTCTGTCCATCAATTCAAATCACCCGTCCAACAAAACAAACAACCAAATGGAACTGTAATCGTGATTTCTGGTCATTCCTGCTCCCTTTTCCCATTGACTTTAAGTGATCCATCTTATCACCAGCATAAATAAACGTGTAATCAACCTTCAGTCGAGGCCAAAACGGTCATCACCCTGTAAGAAGGGAAGTACAGTGTGCCCTTGGCACTCCCAAGAGTGATTTAATTTGTGTCTTCCCAAAAAAGCCACCCTGTTCCCTCATTTGATAAAATGTCAAAGTGTTGGCAAATGAATCATACTCGCCCTTAAGTAAACGCATCTTTTGTCATTGTGGAATTGGAGGGGTGAGAGACATCATAAATCTGGCACACAAAATCCATTATGGTCCACACACACCTCTCCACACAGCATTAACCGCCTCTCTCTCTCTCTCTCTCTCTCTCTCTCTCTCTCTCTCTCTCTCTCTCTCTCTCTCTCTCTCTCTCTCTCTCTCTCTCTCTCTCTCTCTCTCTCTCTCTCTCTCTCTCTCTCTTATCCTTAATATCTCTCTGTTTGTCATTATCTCAATCTCTCGTCTTATAGCTCTCTTTCCTGCTGTCTCCATCTCTCTTTCTAGTACTTTAATTCTCTTACTCTCTCTCTCTCTCTAATCGTGTCTCTCGCCTCTGAACCTGCCTGTGAGGGTGTCATGCATGCGGGTGTAGATTGCCTCTGAAATGTGACCTCTGGAAAAGTTTCCCTTCTTTGAACTGCGATCCATTATCTGCCGCTATCAAATTCATCCAAGCAGGTGTAGCGTGTTAAATGATAGGGGTCCATGGCAGCCCGCCACGGAGGCAGGGATGAAAGTGAGGGATGAGATCAGGTGCGGTGGGATGGGGTGCTTCGGCTTGATCTGCCCGCGTACACACACACACAAACCGACATCCGGTTCAGCACAACCACAACATGTTACACACCTCAGGCCTACAGTAAACATCAAGACCTCAAACATCACACAGGAACAGCGACCACAGCGGGGGGTTCAAAGGAGAACGCTCCCGCGAACATTCCATAAAGGTTTCTAGCAGCGTCCCATCAGCACACCACCAGCTCCGGTACATTCCGCCCTCCATGCTGTGGATTGGAACACAGAGAGGTGCAGCGTTGTTGTCCAGCTCTACTAGGGTGAGCGAGGAGGGGAAACTCTATAACTTTGCACCCCTCAAAAGCCCCCCCCCCACACACACACACACACCTCTCGTTCCACACGGATGATCAATACAGCACTGCGGCAGCCTCAGACCCTGACTTGCAGTTGGAGGTAGTCATGACTGGTGGGCCGAGAGCACAGCAGGAAGACGTAGGAAAACAAAGACATAGAGGAGAACTGGGGGAGGGGGGGGGGGGGGGGGGGGAGCGGGCAGAGAGCACCTTGTCGGAGCCCATTCCCTCCCCCTCAACCTGAGCCTGTGTCCCCTGTGTAGGAGATCCTGTTTGATGGGGGGTATGGATGGAAAGTAGGTGTGCCTGCCTGTGTGTGTGTGTGTGTGTGTACGTGTGTGTGCGTGTGTCAGAGGGTTTGGTGGGGCTACGTGTCCAACTCGCTGTTGAGTTGTTTGATCTCTTCCCTCATCTTTCGGCTAACCGAGAATGATCCCCCCACTCCACCTCACCAGCCTCCAGCCCCACCTCTTTACCTGCCCCATCTCACCCTCTCTCTCTTTAAGGAAGGCTGAGGAGGGAGGTATGTGGATCTGAAGAATGGCAGGGGTGGAGATGGTTGGGGGGGGCTTAGGAACCTGCACGTATCCTTGATGTTGTCCACAGGAATCTTCCCTCAGACAGGAGAACTCAGCAGGCAGGCAGGCAGGCAAAGGGAGGGAGGGTGTATTTTACAAAGGGGTCATGCACCAACCTGGACAGTTTCAATTTCCTCTCCTCAATAAGGAAGCTCTCTCAGACCAGGTTGTCAGGTCCTGATACGTGTCATGTTGCTTCTCTCAGCTTCGCCTCCGCAGTATGTCTGAGCTCCATTCTATATATAGTCAGATGGTTGGTACCAACCCTACACGCAGTAGGCATATTGACCCTACAGAGGTCCATGTGGAACAGTTGAGCTGTGCGGGGCATGTAACCCAAAGGCAATCATCTTTCATCTGGGTGACTGACCGTGGTGTGGAGTCCCCTCCCGTGGGAGTCACATGGTACATGCTCGAGCAAAGCTTCTTGTTGTGTGTGTGTGTTTGTTGTGTGTGGTGGGAGTCACATGGTACATGCTCGAGCAAAGCTTCTTGTTGTGTGTGTGTGTGTTTGTTGTGTGTGGTGGGAGTCACATGGTACATGCTCGAGCAAAGCTTCTTGTTGTGTGTGTGTGTTTGTTGTGTGTGGTGGGAGTCACATGGTACATGCTCGAGCTTGTTGTGTGTGTGAGACTCCCACACACACAAGATTCTGGGGTTCTGGGGTATTCATGTGACTCCCACCACACACAAGACACACACGCCACCCTCCCTCTTCTTACCCTTCCACCTCATTACCACTTGTGCAGGTTCTAAATATTTGAAGAACAAAAGCACGACAAAACAAGAAGCAAAAGAAAAACAGGCATTATGCACTTCAACAGTTCAAAATGTCTCTTTTGTACATTTTCCCTTGTGATTAAATATTTTTTTAATAAAAAATAGAATACAAAAAATAGAGTAAAAAAAAGCTAAAGCACCGATCAAACAATAATCTAATGCTAAAGATGGGAATCTGATAAGAACAAATACTTTGAGCACAGATGACCAAACAGAGTCCCAAATATATGAATTAGGTTCCACTGGTTTTACCAGGGACAATCAACAATAATATATATGCGCAATCATTCAGTCGAACTACAAAATAAAATGCCCAACCGAACATATCACATGTCTTGTCAGAATTACAAACACCTATTTCTGCGAATCTATTTCCTGACATTAGTGCTTGCTTAGTCAACACTTTAATCTGTCCTATTAACTCTGACAGCTTTACACGTTTGGTGTTCTGGGCACAGCTTTTTATAGCAGGATGTTTATTAGAGCAATTGAAGTAAATGAGCTGCAAAGTCTACTCTCCTACCCCTGCAATAAGCTGCTCCACTCACATACAGTATGCACAGAACTCTACTGTTTCAACCTGATGCTGACGGCCCTCATACTCTGTCACAGACTGTGTAATTAGAGCTGTAGAAGACAGACAGACAGAGATACAGACAGAAAGAGATACAGACAGACAGAGATACAGACAGACAGAGATACAGACAGAGTGAAAACAGAGAAAACGAAACCTAGAGATAGAAACAGAGTCAGAGAAAGAAAAAGGATCAGACAGAAAGAGAGCGAGGTGAACCAGAAGCTGGACTCAACTGGACTCTTTCCTGTCAGATATTTAACAGCTAATTGAACATCTGGTGCACAAACACTACGCTGAAATGCTCTGTATTAGGTTTTCTTGATGCCTGTACATGCACACACACACACACACACACACACACTACTCTTTTGCACGCATGAACGCACACATTCACACACAAGGGACCCTCTCACACATGCCACCCATTTGCGCAAAACACACATCCACACAGATGCAGCAAGCAAACACACACCCACACACAGACCGTACACAAGCGCGCCATATCAGGCCCTGCTCAGAAAGTCTCCGCAGGACGTCTTCCTCTAAGTGGGGAGTCAGGTGTCAACATGATTTATGGAGATGTGAGCTATCTTCCAAGACTGGCCCCTCAATTTTCCCTGACGAATTGGCAGCGCCTGTCCATGTGCCCATTGCTTCTTCTCATCACCGGCCAGTCTTCGGCCAGGCTGGCACTCTCTTCTTTTCTGTTGGGGAGGACTGTCAGGAGGTAATACCTGTGCTTTGACCCATGAGATTGCTTACTGGGAATGCCACAGTGGCCCCGCTATATGTGGGGTCCATCCGCCCGTCTGTTTGTCTGAGACCACTGCTGTCTGTGTACACCGGAAAAGATAATCTGCAACGGTCAGAGTGACAGAGTTTCAGTAATGTCCGCTTTGACTGAGGACTGTGTTTATGGAGACTAATTCGAACCAAGGAACCAACTTAGAGGAAATGCTTCAGTCTTCTAACACAGTTAACCAATATCATTACACCTCTATGAAACCAAACACTGTTTACGGAGAGAATAAAAGCAACATCACATTATCAAGGCCAAGTTATAATAGTCTAAGACAAATGTCCTAATACACTGTTTATCCAATTAGTGGAAATATTAACAATTGTCAGTGATTTGTCCATGTGAAGAACGTGTATGTTTGGTAATATTATGTATTATTTATTATTATTTACAGTTTCATAGTTTCTCTGTCACTCACTTTACTCTCTTCACACCTCTTACTTAACTATTTGCATTACTTTTAGTCTGATTCTGTAACTAACAGTTTCAGATTGGCTTCTGGAATAGCGCTCAGTCGTGGTGAGTGAATAGAAGTGCTTTAAATAAACCATGGAATGCTGGGAAAACAATCAGGCTAAAAACGAGACCGCCCAATGATTTATTGGAGCGATGAGGTTCAAGAGATGCTAAGCAACGCTTGAGGCTTTCAAGACGTCTTGCAGTTCATCTCATTTCCGCCTCTGACAGGCAACACACACAAACAAACACGCACACACTTCCACACACCCAGAGAAACACACACATGTAATCACACTCAAGTCCCCCACACCTACAGCTAGTTCAGAGAGATGGATGAGGCGGCAGGGTTTTCTGATTTAGTCCACACAATGGACTTAGGCCTGAGTGATTTTCTCTCTGAAGCGTGTCTATCCCCCTCTTAACCCTGTGAAGAGGACTCTCTGTCCCACCAAGTTGTCTCCTTTCCACCCTCCTTCCCTCTCTCCCCTCCATCCTCCTGAGATTGAGGTGATAACCACTAATGGATTCTGTGACCCGGGCTCGTTTGACGGAAGCTTCGTTGGTGTGGCCCACCTTAACCCCTAGAAGGAGGTGGGGGCAAATTTGCCTCTCCAGGATCAAGACAATCAGCGGGCCAGATCGAATCAAGCATTACCGACTCACAAGCTATGCGTGGAACCCAGCAATAGCAGCTATCTTTTATTGTATGACACCTGTCGTTTCTCATGTCGTATGACACACGGGGTTGCTGTCCCCCCCACACAGTCAACTTTGTTCGCCGTGTTCTCCAATGATCAGAAAAAACACATAGATCAGGACTAGTTCAAAAAATCAAGACACAAAAATGAAGTCAGGAAGGAGTATTGCACCAAGAACAGCAAAAGCGACAGGAATTCACACACAAACGCAGAGACACCCAATGCGTGACCCTTCGACAAGCTTTCAGCAGTTTGCCTTGGGACGGATGAGGAATCTGTGTTTTCATGTTCCACACACATACCTACAGAGGCTTTAAAGAAAGGGTAGACTAGTGGAGGGGTGGGGGGTGCGGGGTTCGCATCAGAGCAGCCCACCTGCCTTGAGGCAACAAGGCTGAACAGCAGGACACAGAAGCTGAAGGGGGGGAGGGGGGTTCTGGGGAAGGGGGGGTGGTAAAGAACGCAACAGGAGGTACAGGCGCTCTTTGACATTTCAGTCGGCCTTGGCAACAACTGCTGCACTGCGTATGATTAAAAGCCGAAGACCAAATGCAGACTATGCCGGTGCGACCCGTGGGGCGTGCAGAACGGGGGCCTGGGCCCCTGAGGGGAGCGTGGGGGCCGGGCGGAAGAGGCGGGGACAGATTGGGTTTTAGTTTAGGGCCGAGCCGGCTTAGCGCGGTGGGACCGCCCGGGGTTTCACAACACACCTCCTGCTGTTGTTCTCCCCTTCCTGTTCTCTCCTCTCTGTCTCTCACTCTTCTCTTGCCTTTGTCTCTCTCCCTTCCTACCCACTCCTTCCCTCTTCTCTCCTTTTTTTTTTACTTCACTCTTTCTCTCACTTATGAATTCTTTCCCTCAACTCATGTTTCTGCATGCTGCCTTTCCAAACAGTCATGGTCCAAAACATTTCAGCTACCTGCACTGTGTAGGACTGCCTTAATGGATAAATAAAACAAGTTACCTAAGAGCAACGGTGGAGATGAGCAAGAGTGAAGATCCCAACAGATGCTCCACCACCACAGGCAACAGGCAATTATTTATTCTCTCTTTCCCTACCGATCTCTTTTTCTACCTCTCTTTACCTTTTTCTCTCTCTCCTTTCGCTCTTGTTCTCTCTGAAGACACTAGTCAAGGTATGTCAAGGTGAAAGGGCACCTCTCGTCTCCCTCGCTTCGATGCGTTTAGTGCTCGTTGTCCAAGGCTTGTAGGAACTTGCAGTTTAGCGAAGCTGAGCGAGGGCGGACTGATTTTTCATTCTTCCTGAGGAGCAGGAGGCCTCTATTATAAAGGCTGGTAATCAATGCTGTTTAGATGAGGTGCCCATCACCCCAAATATCTCTCTCTCTCATCTCTCTTTCCCTCCTCCAGATGCTCATCCTCAAGGTGAGGATGAGCATTTGGTAGAACTGTTGTTGTGTGTCTGTTTGCGTGTGAGCGTGCGTGCCGCCCCAACCAGACACATGGGTTGGCAGTGTGGACTGGCTGAGACGGAGTGTGTGACAGAGGAGGGGGTGTGACAGAGGAGTGGGGTGTGCACAAGGAAACGACAACATGGAGAATTCGGAATGTCTCCAAGAGGGTCGGATGAGTGGATGAGGAGGAGGAGAAAACCACTCACTCTAAGTTATGTTAATTCCACTCCAATGTTCCCCTCCAAACCCGCCCTCCCTCTCCGCTCATGGAAGATGTGGAAGATCCGAGTGACTTCGAAACTGTGTTGAGCCGCGAGCTCGGAAGGGATCGAGGAATAGACGGATGAATGGACGGGTACAGATTGGTGAGGATGGGTGGGCTTCCACCCCCCAACCCCACTCCTGAAATATGGCCACACATTCACCCACCCCAGAAGGGTGCAGTCCAGGGGTAAGGGGGTGGAAGGGTCGGAGGGATCTCGGCATCATAAAACTGTGCGACATGATCCAGTGTGCAAATTACCGGAGAGCGTTTTTTTCCACAAGCGGCCCAGGCTGCATCAGCAATCGAGCGGCGCCAGCTTCCTGTCTTAAATCAGACATCCTGCACGCCCCCGCCGCTTGTAAAACAGACTGTACTTCAGGAGAAGACACCATACTCCCGGGGGGGTTTCCCCTCAATATTTTTTTACGGGATTTGTTCTTTGAACATTTACAAAATCGGAGACGTGCTGAGAGGGAGAAGACGCCCAATATTGTCTCGCTGTACTCCTCCTCCCTCTGTCCCTCCGTCCATCCCCTATTCCAATTCAGATGGGATGGATGGGTACCGTCGGTGTATAGGCGCTCAATCCACTCCGTAGCTCCAGGTTTCCAGTCCGGTCGGGGCCAGGCGAATCAGACGAGACGGGCGTCCTCTACAAGCTAGGACGCTAGGAGATGTTAGAGGAGGCGTCATCGAGACAGTCCACATCTGGCTCTCATCAGCAGACGCAGGTGTGTGGATATTACCTGCCATGAGAGGGGGCAAGAACAGGTGGCATGTGTTTCCCAAATACGTGCGAGGGCCATGGGATCGGCTGTAGGCGGGGAGACACTCAGGTCTACTTCACCTCTCAGCAGGACAGGGATGTGAGGGGCTGGCAGTGCAGCATGGCAAATGGGGTCGTGAACCAGTAATGAGGCTGTGTAATAATGAAGAAGGAGCAGGGACAGAGAGATAGAGAGAGAGAGAGAGAGAGAGAGAGAGAGAGAGAGAGAGAGAGAGAGAGAGAGAGAGAGAGAGAGAGAGAGAGAGAGAGAGAGAGAGAGAGAGAGAGAGAGAGAGAGAGAGAGAGAAGGTGAAGATGTGAGGATGTGGGGGTGGGTTCAGAAGTGTTGTATCATACCAAGCAGGTCACGGTGGGGGCACATCCACCAATTATCTTCATTTTAGAAAGTCCAACGCTCACGAAACAATGTTTTACTATGAGAGGAGAGTGAAGGTGGCTGGAAGCATCCGGAAGAATTCTCCTATCATGTTGATGTGTCTGTTCCTCGGCAGTATCAGCACAGCTCTCACTGTAGGCTCTCCCAGATCCAAACTGGCATCTTCCTCGGTGTGGCAAAACAACCCTCCCTGTGTGGTGGAGGGTGTGTGTGTGTGTGTGTGTGTGTGTGTGTGTGTGTGTGTGTGTGTGTGTGTGTGTGTGTGTGTGTGTGTGTGTATGTGTGTGTGTGTGTGTGTGTGTGTGTGTGGGGGGGGGGGGGGTAAGGGTGTTGGAGCTGGAGGAGCTTGAAGGGCATGGGGGGAGGGGGCATGTTTTACATCTCGCTTCTTCTCGGGCGCCACAGAGTGAGTGGGCTTGGCACGGCCGTGTTCCAGGATCAACACAAGGTGGCAGCCATCTGGTCTGCCCCGCGATTGGAAGCGTCAAAAGGTAAATACCACCCAGGCCCAGTCTGCGTTCTGTCTCGGGCTCGCAGACCAACCAGCGAGGACCTCCCAGCACCGGTTGAGGATTACATCAAATAAACGAGCCGTGTATGGAAATGCTTACATCTCCAGCTGGTTATCTTTCGACAGAGAAATCGTTCCTTTTTTCCTGTCATGTTTATATTATCATTTATTCATGGAAGGAATACATGATAGAAGGCCAATAAGACTTAAGTAGTCAGCTTAGGGTTATGGGGTTTGTAAGAAAGTCAACGCTTTGCTCTACCTTTCCAGCTTTCACTTAATGCAGTACAGAAAACAATACATTGTACTGACATTACATATCATTCATTCTGACAGGACTAACTCTCTCCCAGAAATGTATTTCACCTCTCAAATAGAACACGATGAGTTGAAGTGGGATCACTGTATGGGAGTTGTACGACACAGAATGTGGCAGCAATGAATCTCGTAGTGTCTTATCCACTTGTTCTATCCTTAATTCTTACTGCATCAAACCTTAATACACACAAAGTGTTACTATGAGAATACAAAAGTAGTATTATATTCCACACAGATTACAATAGCAATGCATGTTCCTAAATGCAAGCTACATAACAATGCCCTTTTAAAGCAGTGTCAGTTAACTTGTCCACAACTTGATTGGTGTCCCCTCAACTCCAACTACACTACCAATCAATCCATTTTTTGTCCAAATTCAATTGCATTGCCCACATGTCCCATCAGAGTACAGACAAAACCACATGACACCACAAAGACCTGAGACATGCGTGAAGGAGAGCTTAAAACACTTGTGTGCCAAAAAGGTAGAAAACAAGGATGGCCTAATGTGTATCACTGTTGCAAATGTTTTCAAAAAGTACATTTTACTTTTACTAGATAATTGTGCTGGTCCAACACTTGCCAATGACCTGAATGAATTATTAATTGAGTGTAGCTCTGTCTCCCTAGAGAACAGCTCAGAGTACAAATCCTAGTGCTCTATTTCAACTTGTCTTGTGTGGTGGAGCCCAGCCCAGCCTGACCCTGTAAAACGTAAACTAATACACAGTGTTTACATTCAGCAGGGGAATATATTTCTACTGCCACAAGTCTGAAATGGACTACAGTTCCCAGGAGACTGTGTATGATTGTAACTGTGTATGATTGAATCCAGGAATCCGTTTGTCAAACATGAGCATGCTGTGGTGACTCAGATTACTGCATTGAGGAATTCTTTTGTTTGGGTCCTGGGATGTGTCTTTGTCAGTGGTTCCAACCATCCCCCCCTCCTTCTCACCCTTCCTGCACCCCCAAAACTCCTTTCCATCTGCTGGATCGGATTCCTCTCTTTCTTTCTTTATCTTCCTCCATTTTGGTCCCTCTCCTTCTATATGTACTTCTCTGTCTCTCTTTATACAACTCTCCTTCGATCACTCACTAACTCACTCCATCTACTTATCCGTCCGTCCTTTGCTCCATGCAATTTCTCTCAACCTCCATCCATCCCATGTGTCCCCTAGTTAGTGTCTTGAAAGAGGCCTCATGCTCGCAGATCAATTGGCAAGCCTGTTTGGCTAATTGACGGCGATTGTGAGCCCGGTGTTATTTATCCGTGGGTGTGATCCATCAGCCGGTCGATCCCGCTGACGAGCCAGCATTTCCACATCCAGACATGTCTTTGTCTTAGTGCCACGTAAGGGGGGGAGGGAAGTGACACTTTGTGCAGGTAGAATGAAACAGGGAGCATACTAATAGCCCACGCCGGGACGTACAAGCAGTTCTCTCTGGCAGTGAACGAGTGGTCTCACCCCATTTCCAAGTTATGTTCATTGAAAAAGCTGTCTTCCCACCATCATCAATGTCATGGCGGATCGTAAGAATTACAGACTAGATAAAAAAACTGTGCTCCATGGCAACATGGAAGATGGCTTAAGTGTCGTTAGCTGATGGTTCATTCCTTCCGCCTTCGCCTGTTGTCATCCCCTTAGCCATGGTAGCCGAAAGCAAACGCTACACCCCCTTACTACCCCTCTCTCTCTCATGTCTGCTGATGCAATCCATCAGTCCAACCAGCGATAGATATGCAGTGCCACATAAAACAAATTACACCTGTATATGTCTGCAATACAAACAGGAGGAAATGGGGAAAAGAGGATTAAAACATACGAAAAAAGGAAAGAAACCTGGAACAGACAACAGTGACTCACTGCTCAGGCCTCCCCCGGTCCAAGTCCCTGACAACCAAGATGGCAACAGCTGCCATGGGTGACAGGGCCCGATCCATTTGGCGTTGACGAAGACACAAACACAAGCTGTCTGAGGGGAGCAAGGTGGGCTTCAATCAGCTAAAAGGTGATAAAACAGAATTAATTAGATCACTCGCTCTCTCTCCTTCTACCCGGCATTGGATAAAAGAGGAACGGAGGAAGAAAGGGAGAAAGAGAGGAAGGAATGGACGAAGAGAGGAAGGAAGGAAGGAAGGAATGAAGGAAGGAAGGAAGGAAGGAAGGAAGAATTGACCGCAGGGTGCGGTTCCCCAGCCTAGCGTCTAAGTCTCTGACTGGCGCCTGGAGTGGAGACACAAGGCTGTTGGAGCAACATCCACAAGGACTGATCACAAATAGGTCCACCTCGGCTCTTCAAAACAAACCTTGTGACTGTTTTCGCTGGGCGTCCATCACAAGCTATTCAACAGCCACATCACATCTGCGGGGGAGAATCTGCGAAGCTCAACCCAATCAAATAGACATTTAGCCCCTCAGCGGTAGCAGAAACACACACAAGCCCCTGGTGTGAAAACACACACTTGACAAACTGACACCCACATGAACACTATTCCCATAAAACACATCGTTATCTGTGTAATCACGTGACCAGTCATTGTGAGAGCTTTCTCTCCACTTGGTTGCTCACCATTATTACTAGTTTGGCTGGGAGAACCAACTGCAAAGAACTCTTGGAAATGACACTTGACAACAGGTGTGTTTGTCTGTGACTGTGTGCATGTTTTCTGTGGTTGTCTGTGTGAGTGTGTGTGTACTGTATGGATGTGTTTTGTGTGTGTAGCTTTGTCCTTGAAATGGGGACGCGGAGCTGTGAGTGTTTTATGTGTGTCTGTGTGTTTGTGTGTCTGTGTCTGTGTGTTTGTGTTTATGTGTGTGTAATACAGTGCTGTGAGAGTCCCATTATAACGCTTCCAAAGGACCTCACACCGAGAGAGACCATTATCACCCCAGCCCCCAGTATTCAGTCTTTCACCAGGGCAGGATAAGGGGGAGATTCTGCTGAGAAGGTGATCGGCTGCAATCTGCCTACCCTCGAGGACCTGCACATTTCGAGGACCCTGAGGCGAGTGAGGAAGATTGCGGCTGACTCCTCCCACCCTGGACACTCCCTGTTCCAGCTACTCCCCTCTGGCAGAAGGTTCATCAGGACCAAAACCTCAGAGAGAGAGAGAGAGAGAGAGAGAGAGAGAGAGAGAGAGAGAGAGAGAGAGAGAGAGAGAGAGAGAGACAGACAGACAGACAGACAGAGAGAGAGACACGGGGAGAGAGAGAGAGAGAGAGAGAGAGAGAGAGAGAGAGAGAGAGAGAGAGAGAGAGAGAGAGAGAGAGAGAGAGAGAGAGAGAGAGAGAGAGAGAGAGAGACAGATGTTTGGGTTGATGGGCACCTCATCTAAACAGCATTGATTACCAGACTTTATAAGAGAGAAATGTGATGAATGTAAGAGCTGTGGTGTCGAGAGAGAGAGAGAGAGAGAGAGAGAGAGAGAGAGAGAGAGAGAGAGAGAGAGAGAGAGAGAGAGAGAGAGAGAGAGAGAGAAAGCAGGTTCAGGGAAGCTGACAGGGGGATAGACAGGATGAGTCTGAGTGAAGAGGCAAATGACTTCAATCTGTCATCATGCAGGACTGAGTTATCAGGCGCATAAATGACCTGTCTGTGTGTGTGCTGGGGTGGACTGTACTTTAAAACAGGGAGGGTAGAAGCATGTGTGCTGTCGAACAGTATGTTTGTGTGTGTGTTTGTGCATGTGAGAGCTTGTCTGTGTCTCCGTGACAAAAATAAAGTCCTCACCTCCCGTACTTTGGGTGGAGAGTGTGTACGTGTACACGCGTGGGCATGCGTGTCCATGCATGTGTTATCTATTCACCTGTTCATGTGAGTCTAAAGAGGAGCGGGCCCTTCCAAAAGATCCGCCCATGTTAGCTGGGGTCGGTCCCCCCGGAGGCACCCGGGGTCCATCCCCCCGGAGGCACCCGGGGTCCATCCCCCCGGAGTCACTGTCGTCCCACATGGGGAAGGCGTGAAATGAGAACAATGGCTGTGTGACAAAGACTCGTGTTTCAGCACAAATTCAGCCTCTAACTACGTGTACTACATCCTGCGCTCCCGTGACAATCAACCCCTGGAGCACACAGTGTGTCCAACTATGGTCCCCCCCCCCCCCCCCCCCCCGCTCTTACCCCCCCCCCCTCCCCCACATTGCCCCCACCCCTGCTTCTCAGGTTCCATTCGATTCTGTGTAACCTGAGCGCGCACACAATAGTTAGTCACCGTGCCGTAGCTGGCTTGCAGCGACCCACATACACCGCAGGCCACTTTAGACGGGCGCTCCGGTTTTCTTTGTGTTCCCCCCCCCCTCGCTGGTCTCTACCATTCTCTATATTTCGTTCTCTCCAGTGTATATGCCAGATGTTGTGTGTGTGATTTCTGGTCAGCGATCAAAAGCAAGAGACAAGAATTGGGTGCGGGGGGGGGGGGGGGGGACAAACAGCCCGGACAGATGGAGGTTTCTGTTTCTGTGAGCTGTTTCTGTGAGGAAAATTTATTCCTACCTTTTTTTCTGGCAGGCCTATTGCCTTAATATGCACAATTCAGTTCATTATTATTTTGTATTTTTGGAGGGGCAGATTAAATCTTTTCTGGGTTGGAGGGATAAACACAACATAATTGCTTATTCCTCTCGCTGTTCGTGGTTTGATGATACTAAACCAAATGAATTATAAAATGACCAATCACCTTTAGGTAAACATAAAAAAAGCCTGTTTGGAACCAAGATGAGGTTTCTGTTGTCTAGACAACCTTCAACTGACAGGACCCAGGACCAAATGAATATACATTTTGCGTGTTTTTCTTTTTTGAAACTAGTTTAAATGTCAACAGAGCTCTCAGGGATTACCTCTATCTCCTATCTGACAGACCATCTACCTGAAAACGATGTAGGAGCAGTGGGAATAGAAAGAACACAATTAATGTAACCGGACACAGACCCCTCGCACCTCAAGCATCTCATGGAGTGCAGGAGGCAGACAGGGACCTTTGTATAGAGCTCTGTGTTTGAATAGGGCTCCATAAAAAAGGACACAGTAACACAATCCAGACATTCTGGAGAGGAGACAATGAGGATCCTGACCTGAGGGACGAGAACGAGAGAGAGAGAGAGAGAGAGAGAGAGAGAGAGAGAGAGAGAGAGAGAGAAGAGAGAGAGAGAGAGAGAGAAAGAAGAGAAAGAGAGAGAGAGAAAGAGAGAGAGAGAAAGAGAGAGAGACGGAAAGGATGATGGGCGGGGGGCAGAGGGTGCGGGAGGTGAGATAGGGAGAGAGAGTAAGACTATGGGGAGCCAGGGAGGGGAACTTTTTGAAATATGAGAAGAGAGCGAGACTTTAGAGATACAGAGGTAGTTGTGAGATAGAGAAGGAGTGCTGAAGAGAGGCGGAGATAGCCTCACTCTGTCTGCTTAATAATATCCCCCCATCTCCCTGCGGTTCATGCCATGGTCTTGTGGCCAGTTCGTTTTAATTCCAGATGAAAGGGGTACCTTGCAGCTTCTTCAAAGACTGCAAAAGCCAATGTCTTTTTATAGAAGCTGACAGGCTGATAGTATACGAGCATGCACGGACACACACGTACACAGGTACGTCCACACGCACGCACACACACCACCCTCTTCACACACACACGCGCACACACAAAACCCCACCCCCCGTGGCGTCGGGACAAGTTGTTACCGGTAGAGCTGTGCGGCCAACCTGACTAAATATCTTGTGAAGGGGCGTGCTGGAAAGATGCCGCCACTGCCGCTGAGGGCAACAGGCCCGGACAGCAGCATGATTGCTCTGGATCATCTCCTCTGACACAGCCGTTGATCTCACTGGAGGTAGTGCCGAAACCTGCTCATACCTGTCTGCCATCACCCAAGATGAGAGATGGGGGGGGGGGGGGGGAGAGGGCGAGGGCGAGAGAGAGGGTTCTGAGGAGGAATATGTGTGGGTCATTGTTTGACCTCCTTGGCTTCCCAGTTCCTCTTAAATTGAAATTCTCTCATAAAATGTTGTGCAATTCACAGGAAGTACCTATATAAATGGCTATATGGATATAAACACAGGCACACACATGGATGTTTATATGGTATGCGTTTACTCAAACTCATAAACTCACTATATCTAAACATACACACACACATACCCTTCCATTTTCTTGAGTGGAGGATGAACCCCAGTGAAATGGAGGTCAAAGCACTCGTTTTAGAGAAACAATGGGAGGAGATTAGCGTGAGAGGAGGGTCTCCCAAGGGCCCAGAGTTAAAAAACAGCGGGAGGCTGGGATTCAAAATTCATGATTGCTTCACTCTGCTCCTCGACGTTTGTCCTGGAATCGTGGCGCTCATCTGGGCAAGCTCTCAACACATTCCCAACGTAGCTGGTTTACATGTATGACGTCTTTTTTTAATGATCTCTTCTATTAATCACCATGGCTCCGCCACATTTTCTCAAAAGGTTTATGCTGTCTCCCTGTGAGAAGACAGGACAAAGCGAGCTATGGAAGCCAACTGAAGTGCATTGTCCCCCCTGCCTTGTCATTTTACGTTGTCATTTAGAGTCAGTCCAGTGACCGAAGTGGCAGTGAAATTACTTTGCCAGGCCTGAGAAATCACTCAGGGTCCTCATTTACGAAATCCATCAAAGTCATTAGTCTGCTTTGTGTGGACTCTGATGCAATTACCAGCACCAGTCGCCAGCAGCAACGAAATTGAAACACTGGTCCAATATATTATTTCAGTACCCTATGTTTAGCAGTTAGATAGTCTGTACTTGTGTGACCTTGGATCATTATCATGAATGCCATTCCAGGAATATCAATGTACGAGGTCAATGTCATTGGTGAAAGTAATGGTGATGTTTGGAGCTGCACAGCAGTTTGTGGGGTTCATTCCAAGGCTGGCTTCTCCTTCAGCACCTCTGAGCTAGTACACATCAGCCTGGTGTTCAAGTCATGTCCGTGACAGATGACACAATGTGACCTGCTGTGTGGGGCCTTATAGACAAGGACAGGCGTTCCCAAACTGTCATCAGCCAGTGGTAATGCTCAATGTCACACTGGCCAAGCTAGCATTTAAGGCTTCAAGTTAGAGCAAATGTTGACATTTTAAATCAAATGGAATCAGTAAGTACGGCCAATTTTCTACAAGCAAGATCACAAAGGTTTCTTGCAGATGACCGATAACAAATCAAACCACTCACTCCATTATTTTACAGCTGAAGGCACATTTAAAATTAGTGTGGATTTAATTAATTATTGGGTAATTGTGTTCTGAGAATTATATAGTCGATGAGATAGTAAAATTTTCTCACAGTGTGAGACACTGTAAACTCACAGTACATACAGCAGCACTGAACCTCTGGTAGCAACATAGCTTGAATCCTGTAGTTTCACACTTGCGACTGCTTTCAACTGAAGTGTTTGTGTCTCGGCTGATGTGTGTCTGTGAGTTTTGTGCAGACCAGAATTGTCAGCAGCACAGAGAATTCAAAAGCTCCCAAACCTTCACAGTGTCTAGACCCTAGAGCATACTGTCTAACGACTTCCCTTTGTGAAATAATTGATGTCGATGTTTCTCGGAATCATCCAGATTTCCTAACCCAGTACCTTGTGTAACAGCTGGACCGAAACTGACTAATAGGATTAGCGCAGAAGACAGTTGCAGATCTTTTTGTTACCAAGTCGTGGGTTGTGACCCGCATGTAGCGCTTTTGGGTACGTAATTAAATCTGTTGGAAAAGCAGGTGCCAAAGCACTTTTTCCATCAGGAGATACTGTTTTGTTCCGCTCTCTCAGTTCTTTGGCTGTGATCATACCCTTTGTGGTCTTGTGATATATACTGTAATGTTCTTGAGGTTTTACTCTTTTTTTGGAACAGGCACACAAACACTCATTATCCACCCCTAGTGTCTGCTGGCTTGAAAGTCCTTGAAAAGTGATATCATAAAGACACAGTGATAATGTCAAAATGAGAAATGCTTCAGGTGAGGTGTTACATGTGACTTGAGTTATTTTGTAACTCACAAACAGTGGAAAAAAGGCCAGTAAGAAGTTTTATTTTAGTCAGCTGGGACTTGTTGAAGAGAAGAAAGTGAAAGAGGAGAAAAATAAAAAGCTTTCAGGATAGAGGGACCACTGCTCTGTAGCCTGGTGACTAAAGAAATAGAACAATGTCTTCTCGGAGTTGGTAAGACCTAGCAGGCTTATTCAGAATGACATACAAGTCCAAGGTCAGGCAAATAGTACCTACCAAACACAGAACAGCATTTCTTCACAAAGCGTTCGTGGTGAATGGAATAGCATGGAGAAATGACTGAGAGAAAAGGTCGCAAAACCACAGCATGAAAATAGATTTAATCGAAAACATTCGAAACAATAGGTAGAAAACAACGTATCCCAAAACATCGATAATGTGCAGCAGTACACAACCAAACGGACAGTTACCGTTTATACTGATCCTGCCGTGGTTTACATTTATGTGCTATAGCATGTTTATACAGAGGAAAAATATGCCGGGACTTGAAAAGAACCACTCGTTTTTCCATTGCAGTTGGCCAGGTTTGTGTCCCAGCAACATTAGCTGTGGCCTTGATGGATACATTTCTGCTGGACCATCCCTCGGTCTTCTCTCTCACAAATGTTTCTTTCTTTTTTTCTCTGGTTCTCAGTCTTTCTATTTTTCTCTCTGTATTGTTCTCCCTATTGATCTCTCTTTATCTCACACTGTCTCTGTCTCTCCTTCTTTCTCACCCCCTCTCAAATTTTTACATCTTACTAACACAATCTCTTTCGTGCTCTCATTATGTCTCTTTCTCTCGCTCTCTCCGTTGCACTCATTCTCATGCACACACTCCTTTCCTTACGCTCACTCTCGCTTTCTTTCTGTCTCTCTCTCTTTCTGGAGCACACCCTCCCTCAATCTCTCTTTCCGTTCTATTTCGCACCTTCTCTCTCTGATCATAAGATCTGTCAGAGTGGAAAACAAGGGAGACATTCATCCTGTGTGTGTTGCTAGTTAAACCTGTCCGCCTGTGCGTGTTCCTCGCATACTTCAGGTGTAATGGAGCAAACTCAGAACCTAATTGTTATTCTATTGACTCTCGAACCAGAGTGAGGACCTCGACAAAGCAGCTGATGCAGCCTGCATGCCCCTGCTGAAAGGACCAAAGCGCTGGCGTTAGAAAGCCCTGGGAAAACATGTTTAATCAGACCAATTTCAGCCTTTACTAAAAGTTTTCGAGAGCCCCAGATGAAGTGCTTCCTTTGTAGAAATCGCCGTCGATTTTTGCCAGGTTGCATTGGTTATTTTTTGGAGTTTATTTCAAGGTCCATTTTCAGAGGGTGTAAATGATTATGCTTGGGTCACAACGCAGGCTTCACGCATGATTCAGCCATCGCTCATGTTTCTATGAGCGCTCGCTGCCTCTTGCATCAATTACAGAATGTGTTCCCTCTGTGGCGCACAATGACTTTGCCTGTTCTTTGAGGCTCATTGTCTTTTCTATCTCTCCCATTTGGCCGTGTAGCGAAGCATATTGTAGCACCGACTGCAGGGTGAAAGAGAGGGGGCGCAACCGGAGGGTGGGGGGGTGTGGGGTATGAGAAGTGACAAAGGAGGGATGACTGAATATCAGCATCACGACAGCCCCCCCCCCCCCACACACACACACACACACACACACCCTTGTCTCTTTGGCTCCCAGCTTCTTGCCAGAGGGCAGGGATCCAGGCCTCTATCCCCCACCGGGATACAGCAGCATCAAACAGACGAGGGAGAGCTTTTCATCCCCAAACTGATGCAGCGTGTCACAGCCAAGGTCTGGGCATGAGCTAAGAGTCAGGAAAAGAAAAAAAATAGTTGGTGGAGTGATCCTGCCGGAGTATTGCTGTTTAGAGTTGGGTCGGTGTCTGAAACGGTCAAATGTGTTGGATGGTTGGGGGCGGCGCTGGTCAAGAGATAAACGGAGTCCTTCTGAGACTGAGGGTGTTTACCACCAGTTGCCATGGGCAAACAGTAATGCCATCACTCTGGGTTGATTTATTGCCAATCTTGCTGGAAACTCCTCCATTTTGTTCCTTTTCACACTGTAAAGGTTACACTCTTTCAACCGGCTACCGTCCAGGAATTTATTTTCTGCATTTCACCCCGACCTTGTCGGCTAAGGGAAACAGCTACTTCCTCCCTCTAATTTCCCCCTTTGTTTCTACCTGTAACAGGAATCAGACATGAAAAGGCTTGTTTGCGCACCCCAAAGACATTCAGGATCTCTTTGTACTTGTGTCTTCTTTTGGGGCCGTGCCACTTCTAATCTCAGGCAAGAGAAGTGAGGGGACGCTGCCTCTCTCATCTCACAAGACATCGGAGGCTTTGCCCTCTTTCTCTCTCTCCCACACCCCTCGCCATCTCTCTCATCTCTTCTGAACTATCATCCTTTCATGCTATTCCCAATGGTGGTTGGGATGGCAAAGTGATTCAGTGAATCAGTCTAGCGAAGTGTTCATCTTGGTTTCAGGAAACCTGGAAATGACGATTGCGATGGTTCCTCCATTAAAGATGTGGATAGGAATGCTTGCATCACATTGTCTAGAGAGGAAAGTATTTGTTCATAAACACGTGTATTATAATTGAAATCACTAGTTTTGATGGTGGTTGGAATTGAGTTGAACTGAGCTCTCTTCACAATGTTTACTTAACAACCATGAAACATATGCTTCCTGTCACACTGATAAGCCATTCTCATTGCTTTGTGAAGACGTTGAACGAGCAGAATAAGTCACGGCCTCCCCAGCCTACAACGTCGAACCTTTTGAGTGGGCGGCGTGTATCCTTGGGCGTGAAAACACCGTGTCCTTATAACGTCATGCCTCTTTCCTCCAACCTATGTCCCAAACTTAGCAGAACACAACTGTATCCAATCTATTTCTACACCGTAGAAAAGCTTTTGTCACGGGGGGTTGGGGGAGGGGGGGGGGGGGGGGTTGGAGGGGTTCAGGCAGACCCCCCCTGGGGCTTGTTTCCCCTGACTTTCCCCTTACACTGACAGCGGAATGGGGAGGCCCCTTCCGCAGGTCCTGACGTTCAATTTGTTCATCCAATCATTAGCCCCAGCCCGGAACCGTATGATGGAAGGGGCCACTCAATGAGCTGGAATGCCACCCCTCTTCCAGTGCACCCCCAAACTCTAACAAAACTACCCCCCCACCACCACCACCACAACCCCTCCACCCCCTGCCTTTCTGGGGGTCCAGTCAAGCATTGTGTAGCAGATTGGCTAGAGCACTAACCAGTAAGCTCTTCAAAGAGACAAGGAAGCCGTAGAGTAGGAGGAGTGTGTGGGGTGGTGGGAGTCTATGGAAGAAGAATGGGCTGCCAAATGAGAAAGCAGACATGTTGAAAGGGACAGAAGAGGGGGAGAGAAGGAGGGAAAAGCATATTGAAGTGATAGAGAGAACAACCTTTTGACCATCTGGCTTGAGGGACGACAACAGCTTTCATCTGGGTTTTTTACTGCCATACAACATACCAAATTACTCTGTCAGTAAGATTAAGGACACTGAAAAGGCAGGAAAGTAAAAAAAAAAAAAAAACAGTCATAGAAGCATAAAAAATAAAATTAGCCAGATTTACAAAACAGGGAGGAAAAATGAAATTGCTAAAGGATGTTCTAAAACGATTTCTACAACAAGATAGCTACAAATCAAACTAAATAGCTTGACCATTGGCACAAAACACCTTACCGCATAGTAATAATTTCAATTTCCATCTGAACACGGCTGACTGACTTTCGGCTCTGAAGAGGGGAGGTATACATGAAATCCACTCTAGACTTTACTTCGCCATATTAATTTCATGATTACTTGAAATGAAACACTGCGCTATTCAGATGGATAAGTCTTCTCCAGTCCAAACAGGGATCAGATTTCCAGGACCGTGTCCAATCAGCTCTGCGCTCTTTTGTGTGTGTTGGCATGCACCTCATTTCCAGAATCTTCACGCCAATTTGGAACACTAATTGCTTTGTCTCTGACTGGCTATGTGGCTGAAATCGAATGTCGTTTTAAGCTTTATCTTTTATGCCCATAAATCCCTAGACAGATGGGCAGCGTACAGCACGGTCACATACAAATGCATTAGGGCAGGTTGGTGTGCTTGAGCACGACAGACAGAGAGATGATTTCTTTTGTCGCTCTTCATCTTCTGATTCCCAGCATCCAACCCTCCTGGACTTTTTCCTGTACCACCACAAGTCAACCCATCCACACTGGCCACTTTATTCTTTTCCAAAATACCTCTGGAATGAAAAAGTTGCTTTTTCGGTGGCTCTGCATGTATAACTCACCCCTTACCCCCCCTCATACATACACACACACATTCTTCTGCTCTTGTCCCTGGCCCAGCAGCAATTTCTTCTTGTGACGGGATTCTGAGCAGGGTTGCTCTCCCTGCCTCCCAGCATCAGGTTGCAGATTGCTGAATTACGGTCAGAGCCAGAAGGTGTGGGGTGGGTGGGGGAGGGTTGCCCTTTTGATTGTACCGCCGGGGCCAGAATGGTACTTTTGTCTGATTGGCTACGCAGGCCGGCACAGGATGACACCGAGGATGAGAGTGTGGTGCAGGGAGAGAGAGAGGGAGCTCGAACGCGTGTGCTGGACAGACGCAGAGAGAGGAGCGTGTGTGTAGAGAGGAAGAGAGAGAGAGAGAGAGAGAGAGAGAGAGAGAGAGAGAGAGAGAGAGAGAGAGAGAGAGAGAGAGAGAGAGAGAGAGAGATAGGACTGGGAACTTTACAAAGAGAACACAAGGGTTTAGAGACAGTATGGATTCAAGGTGACTTTTGAGAAACTGATACATTGCAAGAAGTTATTCTCCAAACTCTTACAAGGGAAATTTTGTGAGCCTGGAAAGAAAAGAACAACCAGAGAGAAAAAAATAAGCTCAATTTTTAAAAAGAAATTAAAAGGTAAGGCATAGATTTTTTTTATTATTTTTACTTTTATCTGACTTCTATTTTCTTTCTTTTTTTATAGGCCATGTGAAATAATCTTAAATGAACATTTCTGTCAAGTTTGCTCAGTGTTGGAAAGTTTTCCACTAACGGAATGCACTTAAACAATAGTAAGTCATTCTGTCTTTCAGCATATAGTCCCTGTGTGCTAGTGGAATAAACAGTGACTTGTTAGCTGAAGCAGATATCCTGCATGTGTGTCTATCCAGAGAGGAGGCTATGGTCTACAAACCAGACTGGTGGTGCTGTTGTAATGAGCCAGATGCATAATGATAGGGCATGTTGCTGTTTGGAATGGGAATCTTTCTTGCACCTCTGCTCTGAAACAAAACAGTCCTTATTACAAGGACAGGTCTTTTGTCAGATATACTTTGACTTACTGTTCAGTCTTCAGCACTCACTCTTCAAGTGAAAGAGCTGAGACGTTTTTCTCGAGACGAGGAATCTTCTTTTTGTTGGCCTCTGACACCATTGAGCTGTCCCCTGTCACATCACGTCGGCCAGGAAAACAAGGCAGGCATAAAAGCAAGTTTTTGGATTGATAAAACAACTCAAACAGGGATCTACAAAAGACTCCCGCTCCATTATCATGTGTCAACATGGAAGTTGAGGGTCCTCAATCACTGTTCCTGGGAAAATAACATATTTGAAGAGAGAGAAAGTTGGGGGCGGTGTCAACACTGCTGAGTACTCCGCATGGTCTACAGTCATTAAAATTTTAAGATATTTCAACGAGGGAGGAGGGAGGGGGAAAGCGTTATGGAAAATGGTTTATGGATGCTTGTGTATTTACCCTGTGGAACACAATTTCCCTTTTTGTCTTTCTCAATGCCGATCCACACTAATTCCCAGGGAGATGTTATTTGGCGATTAGCGAGAGAAAGATATCGACACTGAAAGGCCTCGCTTGTCCCCGGGACCACGGCATTTTAATTTGTGGCAGAGTGACACTGATTGCGAAACATTTTCCCCCAATGACGCTCATGCACGGTGACATCATTTCCATGCACCAGTGGCTGGGATGAATGCCAGTTTGTGTGATTTAATTTCTCCATAAATGACGAGCCTTCTTTTATGGCCTACACCAAGGAATGAATGGAGTAGAGGGTGGAAAGGGAGGAGAGGGGGGAGAGAGCGGAGAGAGCAATCGAATCAGGGAGTGAAAGAAAGAGGAGAGATGAAAGAATGAGAGATGGAGTGTGGGCACCGTGGAGCGGTAGTGGTACAATGAGGTAGAGGGATAGATTGTAAAGACGAAACGCAAGAAAGGACGACATTGTTGGCCAAAAGAAAGACTTCAAAATAGGTTCCCATTTTTGTCCTTTAGGTATTAGGGAAACTTGTTCAGTCGCTAAAGCTAGGGGCTTCGGAGCCCAGGGCCAAGACAGGAAGGGTCTTTCCTGTGGTTGAAAAACCCTCACAGTAAACGACCCGTGGGGAGGGAAAAAGAGAAAGAGAGAACGAGAGAAAGAGAGAGAGAAAGAGAGAAAGAAAGAGAGAGAGAGAGAGAGAGAGAGAGAGAGAGAGAGAGAGAGAGAGAGAGAGAGAGAGGGAGAGATGCTCAGTTCATCAGAGGCAGCACACAAACAGAGGTTGGGGGTTATGCGCCTTAATTAGAGAGTGTGGTAGGGACATGTTCAAAGCCTGTCCAATGCCACTGTGTTTCTCAACCCTAGGGAGGTGGTGGTGCTGGCAAGACGGGTGCAGGACACATACACACACAGGCACAAACACACACAAGGATGCATTCCACTGGAAAATACTCATACACACACAACCTCGATTCTGTCAAGGGGGGGTTACAGGCACAAACAGACACACACAGACATACACACAAGCATGCATACACACACAAATAACTGGGATTTGAAAGAAATAGCCCGGAAGAAATATACCTCATATCGTTCCAGACTGCTTTTGAAGTTTGCCGGTCTCTCTCTGTGAACTTGTTGAAAAGGCATGGATTCTGCTGCGGGCTACCAAATCAGGAACCCTTTGCTGTGAAAATCACAAGACCTGGTCAATTCACACCATCTTCACAATATCACAGAATAAGTAGCTGTCCATTTTAAAACTAAACATTTGATAGGACAATGCGATCAGTCTTTTAAAGCACGTTGAGGTTTAGGGTAATCTAGGTTCTATGGTCTGGTTCCCATTGCAGGCTGTGGAACGTGGAGGTCTTTCCCTCTAGAACCACCATGTCACCTTCAAGCAGGATCAAAAGTATGAAGTGTCTCAGTGGTGGCCACATTCTCCACCATGCAAAATCAGTTTTGGTTAACAAATTGACCATGACGTTTTGCCCTTCCTCCAGGGGCGGGGGTTATAATAGGTGGGTGGGTGGGGGGGGGGGCTTCCCCAAATCTGCCCCTGTTTCACGGATCCTCCCATTTTAAAAGGCTCTTTTGGGAACTTGGGGAGGTCTGCTTTAGAGAGAGGTGAATGGAGGATATGGTTATGCCCACTGTGAAATCCATCCTTCATAATGGCCACTGAGAGTCATCGCTCAGAAATAGGCCCTGGCCACAACTATGCACCACACACAACGCTGAGAAAACACTGACCTGCTGTATAGGGGTGACTTTCCACATGAATCATGGTGTGTGCGTCTGCATGTGTTTGCATGTTAGCCATGTGCCCATCCAGAAGAAGCGGATTTGGGCGGGAGAAATTTAAGAGAAGGGATGTGTGGGTGGGTGGGTTGGTGGGTGCATACAATATTTTAGTTGGATTTAGTGGTATGGTCCATCGCTTCTAAAACCAGCACTTTGCATCAACTCCATCACACACTTTTAGAGGAAACCTGTGTTCTTTCTTTCCCTCTCCCCATATCCATTCGGCTTGCTTTCAAAGAGCCCAGACCCTGTGCTCTAGAGATTGATGTAGAGCTTCTATCAAGGAAAAAAAAAGCAGAGTGCTGGAAAATACCTCCTCTCCTTGAGTCAAAGTTGGCAAAGCTTTCTCATATGATACCTTATTCACCCTTCTTTCTTATCCCCTCCTCCCTCCAAAACTACCCCTGTTCTGAACGAGGGCCGCTTGTGTGGCAAAGCAGCAGCTGCTTTTGCTTTTTAACAAGTGAAAAGCCATAAGATTAGCCCACATAAAGATGTGTGGAATGTTTTGCCAGCACAATAAAGTCGCATGTCACCTCATTAGGCAGGACAAAATGGGAGCAAAATGCTCGGGTGCAAGCCTTGACCCCTGAGGGGAGGGGCCCTGGGGTGCATTGTGGAGTTGGGCTCTGTCAGGGAGCTAATTTGACTTCATAGTGACAACAGGACCACTTGAATGGACAGCATAGAAGACCATGAGGAGGTCAGAGCTCACCCAGTCCACCCAGGGAGGGGAGGGGGGTGCATCTGGGTCCAGGGCCAGACAGCCTCGTCGGAGCCCTTCCTCTGGCCCTGTCCCCCCGGGCCCCCACTGACAATGCAGCCACGCCCTGCACCCTTCCCTGCCTTTTGTGCCTCTTCAATGACGATTAACTGAGTTTGGAAATTCAGAGAGTGTCCCTGGCCACACAATGCATCTGTCTAACAAAACATAATGAAGTGAAACAGTCTCTCTTTCTCCCCTCTCGTTTTTTGCCCGCTAAATTTGCCGTCTTCCGTTTCTTTCTTTAACGGTTTATTTTTTCTTTCTCCTGGTCCTCTTTGGCTTTCATCACTAGAAATCTGTCAATGTTTCCCAGCTTGTTAAAAGAGAGAAGTAAACAGATGATAAAAAAGAAAAGAGGAAAGAATAGTTGTGACTTACCCGGGTGTACAATACAAAATTGATTAAATGGTGACCCTTAAATCAATATAAAACCTTAAAGTAAGATTACCCTGGATAAGAGTGTCTGCTAAATGATTACATGTACTTACTGTAAGGTTACTTACTGAGTCCTTACAACCAAACTGCAGGGATGATGATGAAATTTACCTTTTTCATCTCTCCCTTATAGTGCAGCAGTATTTGTATTTGTTAATTTATTTTAAACAAAGCGGAAAAAAACCTTTAAATACATGCACTGAAGAAATTGCTACTGTATCAAGTCAGACAAATTCTGTTTTATTACTGGGTCAAAAAGTAAGCCTTTAGTCAGCTGTGTGTACTTGTGTGTATGTGTTTGTGGGGGGGGGGTTGTGTTTGAGTGGGTGTGTGTGTGTGCTCTGTGGCCCGGTGTGCACTTGTCATGAGAGTTGTTCTGCAAAACAGGCTTGTGTAAAACATTGCGCGAGCTCTGGTGAATGGGGATGTCAAACAGAAACACTGCTTCTGCAGAACATCACACCCACGGCCATGTGCAAGAATTTACCTCTCCTATCACCTCCACACCAGTGGAAGAAGACAGGAAGAGAGAGATGACGAGGGAGGGAGGGAGGGAGGGAGGGAGGGAGGGAGGGAGGGAGGGAGGGAGGGAGGGAGGGAGGGAGGGAGGGAGGGAGGGAGGGAGGGAGGGAGGTGTTGTATATGTTTGTTTTTTTAACTGAAGAACGAAGAAAAGGTTCCACACAAATGTCATTTTCAGCCAAGTCTAAATTGAAGGTGGTTCTATAAGGGTTTTGGAAGGTTCTTCAGTTCTTGCACAAGATTCTCTACAGCTGCTGCACCCAAGTGTTGTTTCCTAAATAAATACTTGAAGGCACTGTTACTTTGTGGTGAATTCTCTCACTCTAATGAGATTTATCCAGCCACCCTGGTTACTAGTTGGTACGGGTCGAGGAGAGAGGACTAAAGCCTTGATCAGGGTGCCTCGCCATGCCTGACTCTGCTTCTCCTCTCTCTCTCCACATGATTGTGTGAGAGGTCCCCCCCCTCATTTTGCTTAATAAGTCTCTCTCACCACACACACACACACAGACACGCACACATACCTTCTCTGTCCATATTCCCAGTCTCAAACAGACACATAGAGAGCTCATTATCACTGAACAAGAAGGCAGACAGAGGAGACCTAATCTCCCCTGCGCAGCACAAAAGAGGGGGACATGTGTCTTCCACCGTCTTCCATACTGCCCCATGATCCAACCAAGAGGGAGCTTAGGCCAAGGGGAACGTAATGACATCTGAATATGAGGACGGATGAACACTCATCTGCCCCTCTCTTTCTCTGTTCCCTCTCTTTGTCTGTCTAGACTATCCACCAGTCCCAAGGAAGGACCCACGGACCCAAGGAAGAATAGGGAGGACTTGTTATCCCCCTAACCCGAGATTGCGACAAAGACCTGGGGAGTTGTGTTGTATTACAGGGATTGACTATCAGCCATGGGAGACCTCTGGCAGCCTAAGAGTGGTGCCCTCACCCTACAGGCCATAGCCCTCACCCTCCTGACCCTGCTACCCCATGCCCACTGCTCGGAGCACACAGCTGGGCAGGACGCCAGCAGCTCTGGCCTCCTTCAAAGAGTGAAGAGAGGCTGGGTCTGGAATCAGTTCTTCGTGCTGGAGGAATACACCGGACTGGAGCCGCTGTATATCGGAAAGGTGAGTTCACTGCAAGGGAGGGAGAGAGGGAAAGATTGAAAGAGGGTTAGAGGGAATGGGAGATAGAGAGTGAAGCTGGGGTTAGGGAATAGTTCTAAAGGAGAAGTAAGGAAAGGTAAAATAGAATGACAAAAGAAGAGAAAAGGAGGACTTCTTCAGGGTAGAATAATTTCTTGACTTTAACTTATTCTGAAATGGTTGGCTGGGTGAAGATGTGTTAAGACGATATAACCACCAGAGAGCAAAGTTCACAAAACAGCACCACAACACCATATGCCCACATAATTGGTTCAGACCTCAGTGGGTATCGTTACATGAGCCTGCAAGAAGTGAGAAAGAAGGCAAATAGATTGTTTACTATTCCAGTCCAAAGCTGAACAGATGCATGTCGAAAAGATAAGATCATGGACGAGTGGTCCACGGCTGGGCAGAGTTTCATTAGTATACTAAATCCCAGCTCAATTGCTGGATACGTTTCTTCTTTATTGAGAGGCTCTCCCCTCTATGCCTTGAAGGACGTCCAGACAATAGAAAAAAGTTCATCAATTCAAACCCCAGCTTCACACATGCTCTCCATACACACACACACACGCACAATCCTCACATCTCTATAGAAAGTTGGCATATCTACTCGAAGTGTGAAAAGTCCAGAAGAGTGGTCATGAGGATAGCTTTGATTGCCAGACCGTTAAAGGGAATGGAACATATGATCAAGAAACATAAAGCCGGTTCATCGGCCCTTCCGTTCAGTCGACCATGACGGCATCGATTGTAAAGAAGAGGGCTATCGTTTAAACAGCTTAATAGCAAATGTATCAGTGATTTTAGCAGAAGGGTTTTAGCAAAAGCGACCCAAGGTTGACACATTTATCTAGTGAACTGTCTGGACGGCTCTTGAAACACTATTAGTCGTTTCTGATACCCTATATGTATTTTGCAAGATAACAATGAGCTTGTGAGCTTGTGAATTTGCCAAGCCAAGTCCAATCCATTAGTCTCAAATTTCTTTGAATCCTTGAAAGACTGTTTAAAAACATCTTCCTCCACTTTACCAGGCGCTCATACAAAACCTGGGGAACAAAAATCAGCGCTTTTTGATTTTCAAATGCTGTGATTTCATAGCTTCTGATTGAATTCATGGTTGCCTCATTATTCCTCATTGACCTAAAAAAGGAAGTAGAAATAATCACTTCCTTCTTCCAGACTTCCTTTTGGGAAATGGCGAACAAGGAGTTTATTTGATCCCAAACTCTCCCTGATTGGAGCTGATGTGATGTTTTGAAACCATTTCCTGGTAGCAACATTACACACTCATCCTTCACCCAAACATTTTTCATAAATCTTGGGAGAGTGCCGATTCAGTC
>NC_085032.1:9310370-9330370 GCF_963692335.1 Osmerus eperlanus | reverse complement strand
GTACACATCAGCCTGGTGTTCAAGTCATGTCCGTGACAGATGACACAATGTGACCTGCTGTGTGGGGCCTTATAGACAAGGACAGGCGTTCCCAAACTGTCATCAGCCAGTGGTAATGCTCAATGTCACACTGGCCAAGCTAGCATTTAAGGCTTCAAGTTAGAGCAAATGTTGACATTTTAAATCAAATGGAATCAGTAAGTACGGCCAATTTTCTACAAGCAAGATCACAAAGGTTTCTTGCAGATGACCGATAACAAATCAAACCACTCACTCCATTATTTTACAGCTGAAGGCACATTTAAAATTAGTGTGGATTTAATTAATTATTGGGTAATTGTGTTCTGAGAATTATATAGTCGATGAGATAGTAAAATTGTCTCACAGTGTGAGACACTGTAAACTCACAGTACATACAGCAGCACTGAACCTCTGGTAGCAACATAGCTTGAATCCTGTAGTTTCACACTTGCGACTGCTTTCAACTGAAGTGTTTGTGTCTCGGCTGATGTGTGTCTGTGAGTTTTGTGCAGACCAGAATTGTCAGCAGCACAGAGAATTCAAAAGCTCCCAAACCTTCACAGTGTCTAGACCCTAGAGCATACTGTCTAACGACTTCCCTTTGTGAAATAATTGATGTCGATGTTTCTCGGAATCATCCAGATTTCCTAACCCAGTACCTTGTGTAACAGCTGGACCGAAACTGACTAATAGGATTAGCGCAGAAGACAGTTGCAGATCTTTTTGTTACCAAGTCGTGGGTTGTGACCCGCATGTAGCGCTTTTGGGTACGTAATTAAATCTGTTGGAAAAGCAGGTGCCAAAGCACTTTTTCCATCAGGAGATACTGTTTTGTTCCGCTCTCTCAGTTCTTTGGCTGTGATCATACCCTTTGTGGTCTTGTGATATATACTGTAATGTTCTTGAGGTTTTACTCTTTTTTTGGAACAGGCACACAAACACTCATTATCCACCCCTAGTGTCTGCTGGCTTGAAAGTCCTTGAAAAGTGATATCATAAAGACACAGTGATAATGTCAAAATGAGAAATGCTTCAGGTGAGGTGTTACATGTGACTTGAGTTATTTTGTAACTCACAAACAGTGGAAAAAAGGCCAGTAAGAAGTTTTATTTTAGTCAGCTGGGACTTGTTGAAGAGAAGAAAGTGAAAGAGGAGAAAAATAAAAAGCTTTCAGGATAGAGGGACCACTGCTCTGTAGCCTGGTGACTAAAGAAATAGAACAATGTCTTCTCGGAGTTGGTAAGACCTAGCAGGCTTATTCAGAATGACATACAAGTCCAAGGTCAGGCAAATAGTACCTACCAAACACAGAACAGCATTTCTTCACAAAGCGTTCGTGGTGAATGGAATAGCATGGAGAAATGACTGAGAGAAAAGGTCGCAAAACCACAGCATGAAAATAGATTTAATCGAAAACATTCGAAACAATAGGTAGAAAACAACGTATCCCAAAACATCGATAATGTGCAGCAGTACACAACCAAACGGACAGTTACCGTTTATACTGATCCTGCCGTGGTTTACATTTATGTGCTATAGCATGTTTATACAGAGGAAAAATATGCCGGGACTTGAAAAGAACCACTCGTTTTTCCATTGCAGTTGGCCAGGTTTGTGTCCCAGCAACATTAGCTGTGGCCTTGATGGATACATTTCTGCTGGACCATCCCTCGGTCTTCTCTCTCACAAATGTTTCTTTCTTTTTTTCTCTGGTTCTCAGTCTTTCTATTTTTCTCTCTGTATTGTTCTCCCTATTGATCTCTCTTTATCTCACACTGTCTCTGTCTCTCCTTCTTTCTCACCCCCTCTCAAATTTTTACATCTTACTAACACAATCTCTTTCGTGCTCTCATTATGTCTCTTTCTCTCGCTCTCTCCGTTGCACTCATTCTCATGCACACACTCCTTTCCTTACGCTCACTCTCGCTTTCTTTCTGTCTCTCTCTCTTTCTGGAGCACACCCTCCCTCAATCTCTCTTTCCGTTCTATTTCGCACCTTCTCTCTCTGATCATAAGATCTGTCAGAGTGGAAAACAAGGGAGACATTCATCCTGTGTGTGTTGCTAGTTAAACCTGTCCGCCTGTGCGTGTTCCTCGCATACTTCAGGTGTAATGGAGCAAACTCAGAACCTAATTGTTATTCTATTGACTCTCGAACCAGAGTGAGGACCTCGACAAAGCAGCTGATGCAGCCTGCATGCCCCTGCTGAAAGGACCAAAGCGCTGGCGTTAGAAAGCCCTGGGAAAACATGTTTAATCAGACCAATTTCAGCCTTTACTAAAAGTTTTCGAGAGCCCCAGATGAAGTGCTTCCTTTGTAGAAATCGCCGTCGATTTTTGCCAGGTTGCATTGGTTATTTTTTGGAGTTTATTTCAAGGTCCATTTTCAGAGGGTGTAAATGATTATGCTTGGGTCACAACGCAGGCTTCACGCATGATTCAGCCATCGCTCATGTTTCTATGAGCGCTCGCTGCCTCTTGCATCAATTACAGAATGTGTTCCCTCTGTGGCGCACAATGACTTTGCCTGTTCTTTGAGGCTCATTGTCTTTTCTATCTCTCCCATTTGGCCGTGTAGCGAAGCATATTGTAGCACCGACTGCAGGGTGAAAGAGAGGGGGCGCAACCGGAGGGTGGGGGGGTGTGGGGTATGAGAAGTGACAAAGGAGGGATGACTGAATATCAGCATCACGACAGCCCCCCCCCCCCACACACACACACACACACACCCTTGTCTCTTTGGCTCCCAGCTTCTTGCCAGAGGGCAGGGATCCAGGCCTCTATCCCCCACCGGGATACAGCAGCATCAAACAGACGAGGGAGAGCTTTTCATCCCCAAACTGATGCAGCGTGTCACAGCCAAGGTCTGGGCATGAGCTAAGAGTCAGGAAAAGAAAAAAACTAGTTGGTGGAGTGATCCTGCCGGAGTATTGCTGTTTAGAGTTGGGTCGGTGTCTGAAACGGTCAAATGTGTTGGATGGTTGGGGGCGGCGCTGGTCAAGAGATAAACGGAGTCCTTCTGAGACTGAGGGTGTTTACCACCAGTTGCCATGGGCAAACAGTAATGCCATCACTCTGGGTTGATTTATTGCCAATCTTGCTGGAAACTCCTCCATTTTGTTCCTTTTCACACTGTAAAGGTTACACTCTTTCAACCGGCTACCGTCCAGGAATTTATTTTCTGCATTTCACCCCGACCTTGTCGGCTAAGGGAAACAGCTACTTCCTCCCTCTAATTTCCCCCTTTGTTTCTACCTGTAACAGGAATCAGACATGAAAAGGCTTGTTTGCGCACCCCAAAGACATTCAGGATCTCTTTGTACTTGTGTCTTCTTTTGGGGCCGTGCCACTTCTAATCTCAGGCAAGAGAAGTGAGGGGACGCTGCCTCTCTCATCTCACAAGACATCGGAGGCTTTGCCCTCTTTCTCTCTCTCCCACACCCCTCGCCATCTCTCTCATCTCTTCTGAACTATCATCCTTTCATGCTATTCCCAATGGTGGTTGGGATGGCAAAGTGATTCAGTGAATCAGTCTAGCGAAGTGTTCATCTTGGTTTCAGGAAACCTGGAAATGACGATTGTGATGGTTCCTCCATTAAAGATGTGGATAGGAATGCTTGCATCACATTGTCTAGAGAGGAAAGTATTTGTTCATAAACACGTGTATTATAATTGAAATCACTAGTTTTGATGGTGGTTGGAATTGAGTTGAACTGAGCTCTCTTCACAATGTTTACTTAACAACCATGAAACATATGCTTCCTGTCACACTGATAAGCCATTCTCATTGCTTTGTGAAGACGTTGAACGAGCAGAATAAGTCACGGCCTCCCCAGCCTACAACGTCGAACCTTTTGAGTGGGCGGCGTGTATCCTTGGGCGTGAAAACACCGTGTCCTTATAACGTCATGCCTCTTTCCTCCAACCTATGTCCCAAACTTAGCAGAACACAACTGTATCCAATCTATTTCTACACCGTAGAAAAGCTTTTGTCACGGGGGGTTGGGGGAGGGGGGGGGGGGGTTGGAGGGGTTCAGGCAGACCCCCCCTGGGGCTTGTTTCCCCTGACTTTCCCCTTACACTGACAGCGGAATGGGGAGGCCCCTTCCGCAGGTCCTGACGTTCAATTTGTTCATCCAATCATTAGCCCCAGCCCGGAACCGTATGATGGAAGGGGCCACTCAATGAGCTGGAATGCCACCCCTCTTCCAGTGCACCCCCAAACTCTAACAAAACTACCCCCCCACCACCACCACCACAACCCCTCCCCCCCCTGCCTTTCTGGGGGTCCAGTCAAGCATTGTGTAGCAGATTGGCTAGAGCACTAACCAGTAAGCTCTTCAAAGAGACAAGGAAGCCGTAGAGTAGGAGGAGTGTGTGGGGTGGTGGGAGTCTATGGAAGAAGAATGGGCTGCCAAATGAGAAAGCAGACATGTTGAAAGGGACAGAAGAGGGGGAGAGAAGGAGGGAAAAGCATATTGAAGTGATAGAGAGAACAACCTTTTGACCATCTGGCTTGAGGGACGACAACAGCTTTCATCTGGGTTTTTTACTGCCATACAACATACCAAATTACTCTGTCAGTAAGATTAAGGACACTGAAAAGGCAGGAAAGTAAAAAAAAAAAAAAAAACAGTCATAGAAGCATAAAAAATAAAATTCGCCAGATTTACAAAACAGGGAGGAAAAATGAAATTGCTAAAGAATGTTCTAAAACGATTTCTACAACAAGATAGCTACAAATCAAACTAAATAGCTTGACCATTGGCACAAAACACCTTACCGCATAGTAATAATTTCAATTTCCATCTGAACACGGCTGACTGACTTTCGGCTCTGAAGAGGGGAGGTATACATGAAATCCACTCTAGACTTTACTTCGCCATATTAATTTCATGATTACTTGAAATGAAACACTGCGCTATTCAGATGGATAAGTCTTCTCCAGTCCAAACAGGGATCAGATTTCCAGGACCGTGTCCAATCAGCTCTGCGCTCTTTTGTGTGTGTTGGCATGCACCTCATTTCCAGAATCTTCACGCCAATTTGGAACACTAATTGCTTTGTCTCTGACTGGCTATGTGGCTGAAATCGAATGTCGTTTTAAGCTTTATCTTTTATGCCCATAAATCCCTAGACAGATGGGCAGCGTACAGCACGGTCACATACAAATGCATTAGGGCAGGTTGGTGTGCTTGAGCACGACAGACAGAGAGATGATTTCTTTTGTCGCTCTTCATCTTCTGATTCCCAGCATCCAACCCTCCTGGACTTTTTCCTGTACCACCACAAGTCAACCCATCCACACTGGCCACTTTATTCTTTTCCAAAATACCTCTGGAATGAAAAAGTTGCTTTTTCGGTGGCTCTGCATGTATAACTCACCCCTTACCCCCCCTCATACATACACACACACATTCTTCTGCTCTTGTCCCTGGCCCAGCAGCAATTTCTTCTTGTGACGGGATTCTGAGCAGGGTTGCTCTCCCTGCCTCCCAGCATCAGGTTGCAGATTGCTGAATTACGGTCAGAGCCAGAAGGTGTGGGGTGGGTGGGGGAGGGTTGCCCTTTTGATTGTACCGCCGGGGCCAGAATGGTACTTTTGTCTGATTGGCTACGCAGGCCGGCACAGGATGACACCGAGGATGAGAGTGTGGTGCAGGGAGAGAGAGAGGGAGCTCGAACGCGTGTGCTGGACAGACGCAGAGAGAGGAGCGTGTGTGTATAGAGGAAGAGAGAGAGAGAGAGAGAGAGAGAGAGAGAGAGAGAGAGAGAGAGAGAGAGAGAGAGAGAGAGAGAGATAGGACTGGGAACTTTACAAAGAGAACACAAGGGTTTAGAGACAGTATGGATTCAAGGTGACTTTTGAGAAACTGATACATTGCAAGAAGTTATTCTCCAAACTCTTACAAGGGAAATTTTGTGAGCCTGGAAAGAAAAGAACAACCAGAGAGAAAAAAATAAGCTCAATTTTTAAAAAGAAATTAAAAGGTAAGGCATAGATTTTTATTTTTATTTTTACTTTTATCTGACTTCTATTTTCTTTCTTTTTTTATAGGCCATGTGAAATAATCTTAAATGAACATTTCTGTCAAGTTTGCTCAGTGTTGGAAAGTTTTCCACTAACGGAATGCACTTAAACAATAGTAAGTCATTCTGTCTTTCAGCATATAGTCCCTGTGTGCTAGTGGAATAAACAGTGACTTGTTAGCTGAAGCAGATATCCTGCATGTGTGTCTATCCAGAGAGGAGGCTATGGTCTACAAACCAGACTGGTGGTGCTGTTGTAATGAGCCAGATGCATAATGATAGGGCATGTTGCTGTTTGGAATGGGAATCTTTCTTGCACCTCTGCTCTGAAACAAAACAGTCCTTATTACAAGGACAGGTCTTTTGTCAGATATACTTTGACTTACTGTTCAGTCTTCAGCACTCACTCTTCAAGTGAAAGAGCTGAGACGTTTTTCTCGAGACGAGGAATCTTCTTTTTGTTGGCCTCTGACACCATTGAGCTGTCCCCTGTCACATCACGTCGGCCAGGAAAACAAGGCAGGCATAAAAGCAAGTTTTTGGATTGATAAAACAACTCAAACAGGGATCTACAAAAGACTCCCGCTCCATTATCATGTGTCAACATGGAAGTTGAGGGTCCTCAATCACTGTTCCTGGGAAAATAACATATTTGAAGAGAGAGAAAGTTGGGGGCGGTGTCAACACTGCTGAGTACTCCGCATGGTCTACAGTCATTAAAATTTTAAGATATTTCAACGAGGGAGGAGGGAGGGGGAAAGCGTTATGGAAAATGGTTTATGGATGCTTGTGTATTTACCCTGTGGAACACAATTTCCCTTTTTGTCTTTCTCAATGCCGATCCACACTAATTCCCAGGGAGATGTTATTTGGCGATTAGCGAGAGAAAGATATCGACACTGAAAGGCCTCGCTTGTCCCCGGGACCACGGCATTTTAATTTGTGGCAGAGTGACACTGATTGCGAAACATTTTCCCCCAATGACGCTCATGCACGGTGACATCATTTCCATGCACCAGTGGCTGGGATGAATGCCAGTTTGTGTGATTTAATTTCTCCATAAATGACGAGCCTTCTTTTATGGCCTACACCAAGGAATGAATGGAGTAGAGGGTGGAAAGGGAGGAGAGGGGGGAGAGAGCGGAGAGAGCAATCGAATCAGGGAGTGAAAGAAAGAGGAGAGATGAAAGAATGAGAGATGGAGTGTGGGCACCGTGGAGCGGTAGTGGTACAATGAGGTAGAGGGATAGATTGTAAAGACGAAACGCAAGAAAGGACGACATTGTTGGCCAAAAGAAAGACTTCAAAATAGGTTCCCATTTTTGTCCTTTAGGTATTAGGGAAACTTGTTCAGTCGCTAAAGCTAGGGGCTTCGGAGCCCAGGGCCAAGACAGGAAGGGTCTTTCCTGTGGTTGAAAAACCCTCACAGTAAACGACCCGTGGGGAGGGAAAAAGAGAAAGAGAGAACGAGAGAAAGAGAGAGAGAAAGAGAGAAGAGAGAGAGAGAGAGAGAGAGAGAGAGAGAGAGAGAGAGAGAGAGAGAGAGAGAGAGAGAGAGAGAGAGAGAGAGGAGAGATGCTCAGTTCATCAGAGGCAGCACACAAACAGAGGTTGGGGGTTATGCGCCTTAATTAGAGAGTGTGGTAGGGACATGTTCAAAGCCTGTCCAATGCCACTGTGTTTCTCAACCCTAGGGAGGTGGTGGTGCTGGCAAGACGGGTGCAGGACACATACACACACAGGCACAAACACACACAAGGATGCATTCCACTGGAAAATACTCATACACACACAACCTCGATTCTGTCAAGGGGGGGTTACAGGCACAAACAGACACACACAGACATACACACAAGCATGCATACACACACAAATAACTGGGATTTGAAAGAAATAGCCCGGAAGAAATATACCTCATGTCGTTCCAGACTGCTTTTGAAGTTTGCCGGTCTCTCTCTGTGAACTTGTTGAAAAGGCATGGATTCTGCTGCGGGCTACCAAATCAGGAACCCTTTGCTGTGAAAATCACAAGACCTGGTCAATTCACACCATCTTCACAATATCACAGAATAAGTAGCTGTCCATTTTAAAACTAAACATTTGATAGGACAATGCGATCAGTCTTTTAAAGCACGTTGAGGTTTAGGGTAATCTAGGTTCTATGGTCTGGTTCCCATTGCAGGCTGTGGAACGTGGAGGTCTTTCCCTCTAGAACCACCATGTCACCTTCAAGCAGGATCAAAAGTATGAAGTGTCTCAGTGGTGGCCACATTCTCCACCATGCAAAATCAGTTTTGGTTAACAAATTGACCATGACGTTTTGCCCTTCCTCCAGGGGCGGGGGTTATAATAGGTGGGTGGGTGGGGGGGGGGCTTCCCCAAATCTGCCCCTGTTTCACGGATCCTCCCATTTTAAAAGGCTCTTTTGGGAACTTGGGGAGGTCTGCTTTAGAGAGAGGTGAATGGAGGATATGGTTATGCCCACTGTGAAATCCATCCTTCATAATGGCCACTGAGAGTCATCGCTCAGAAATAGGCCCTGGCCACAACTATGCACCACACACAACGCTGAGAAAACACTGACCTGCTGTATAGGGGTGACTTTCCACATGAATCATGGTGTGTGCGTCTGCATGTGTTTGCATGTTAGCCATGTGCCCATCCAGAAGAAGCGGATTTGGGCGGGAGAAATTTAAGAGAAGGGATGTGTGGGTGGGTGGGTTGGTGGGTGCATACAATATTTTAGTTGGATTTAGTGGTATGGTCCATCGCTTCCTAAAACCAGCACTTTGCATCAACTCCATCACACACTTTTAGAGGAAACCTGTGTTCTTTCTTTTCCCTCTCCCCATATCCATTCGGCTTGCTTTCAAAGAGCCCAGACCCTGTGCTCTAGAGATTTGATGTAGAGCTTTCTATCAAGGAAAAAAAAAGCAGAGTGCTGGGAAAATACCTCCTCTCCTTGAGTCAAAGTTGGCAAAGCTTTCTCATATGATACCTTATTCACCCTTCTTTCTTATCCCCTCCTCCCTCCAAAACTACCCCTGTTCTGAACGAGGGCCGCTTGTGTGGCAAAGCAGCAGCTGCTTTTGCTTTTTAACAAGTGAAAAGCCATAAGATTAGCCCACATAAAGATGTGTGGAATGTTTTGCCAGCACAATGAAGTCGCATGTCACCTCATTAGGCAGGACAAAATGGGAGCAAAATGCTCGGGTGCAAGCCTTGACCCCTGAGGGGAGGGGCCCTGGGGTGCATTGTGGAGTTGGGCTCTGTCAGGGAGCTAATTTGACTTCATAGTGACAACAGGACCACTTGAATGGACAGCATAGAAGACCATGAGGAGGTCAGAGCTCACCCAGTCCACCCAGGGAGGGGAGGGGGGTGCATCTGGGTCCAGGGCCAGACAGCCTCGTCGGAGCCCTTCCTCTGGCCCTGTCCCCCCGGGCCCCCACTGACAATGCAGCCACGCCCTGCACCCTTCCCTGCCTTTTGTGCCTCTTCAATGACGATTAACTGAGTTTGGAAATTCAGAGAGTGTCCCTGGCCACACAATGCATCTGTCTAACAAAACATAATGAAGTGAAACAGTCTCTCTTTCTCCCCTCTCGTTTTTTGCCCGCTAAATTTCCGTCTTCCGTTTCTTTCTTTAACGGTTTATTTTTTCTTTCTCCTGGTCCTCTTTGGCTTTCATCACTAGAAATCTGTCAATGTTTCCCAGCTTGTTAAAAGAGAGAAGTAAACAGATGATAAAAAAGAAAAGAGGAAAGAATAGTTGTGACTTACCCGGGTGTACAATACAAAATTGATTAAATGGTGACCCTTAAAATCAATATAAAACCTTAAAGTAAGATTACCCTGGATAAGAGTGTCTGCTAAATGATTACATGTACTTACTGTAAGGTTACTTACTGAGTCCTTACAACCAAACTGCAGGGATGATGATGAAATTTACCTTTTTCATCTCTCCCTTATAGTGCAGCAGTATTTGTATTTGTTAATTTATTTTAAACAAAGCGGAAAAAAACCTTTAAATACATGCACTGAAGAAATTGCTACTGTATCAAGTCAGACAAATTCTGTTTTATTACTGGGTCAAAAAGTAAGCCTTTAGTCAGCTGTGTGTACTTGTGTGTATGTGTTTGTGGGGGGGGGGGGGTTGTGTTTGAGTGGGTGTGTGTGTGTGCTCTGTGGCCCGGTGTGCACTTGTCATGAGAGTTGTTCTGCAAAACAGGCTTGTGTAAAACATTGCGCGAGCTCTGGTGAATGGGGATGTCAAACAGAAACACTGCTTCTGCAGAACATCACACCCCACGGCCATGTGCAAGAATTTACCTCTCCTATCACCTCCACACCAGTGGAAGAAGACAGGAAGAGAGAGATGACGAGGGAGGGAGGGAGGGAGGGAGGGAAAAGGTTCCACACAAATGTCATTTTCAGCCAAGTCTAAATTGAAGGTGGTTCTATAAGGGTTTTGGAAGGTTCTTCAGTTCTTGCACAAGATTCTCTACAGCTGCTGCACCCAAGTGTTGTTTCCTAAATAAATACTTGAAGGCACTGTTACTTTGTGGTGAATTCTCTCACTCTAATGAGATTTATCCAGCCACCCTGGTTACTAGTTGGTACGGGTCGAGGAGAGAGGACTAAAGCCTTGATCAGGGTGCCTCGCCATGCCTGACTCTGCTTCTCCTCTCTCTCTCCACATGATTGTGTGAGAGGTCCCCCCCCTCATTTTGCCTTAATAAGTCTCTCTCACCACACACACACACACAGACACGCACACATACCTTCTCTGTCCATATTCCCAGACTCATAGAGAGCTCATTATCACTGAACAAGAAGGCAGACAGAGGAGACCTAATCTCCCCTGCGCAGCACAAAAGAGGGGGACATGTGTCTTCCACCGTCTTCCATACTGCCCCATGATCCAACCAAGAGGGAGCTTAGGCCAAGGGGAACGTAATGACATCTGAATATGAGGACGGATGAACACTCATCTGCCCCTCTCTTTCTCTGTTCCCTCTCTTTGTCTGTCTAGACTATCCACCAGTCCCAAGGAAGGACCCACGGACCCAAGGAAGAATAGGGAGGACTTGTTATCCCCCTAACCCGAGATTGCGACAAAGACCTGGGGAGTTGTGTTGTATTACAGGGATTGACTATCAGCCATGGGAGACCTCTGGCAGCCTAAGAGTGGTGCCCTCACCCTACAGGCCATAGCCCTCACCCTCCTGACCCTGCTACCCCATGCCCACTGCTCGGAGCACACAGCTGGGCAGGACGCCAGCAGCTCTGGCCTCCTTCAAAGAGTGAAGAGAGGCTGGGTCTGGAATCAGTTCTTCGTGCTGGAGGAATACACCGGACTGGAGCCGCTGTATATCGGAAAGGTGAGTTCACTGCAAGGGAGGGAGAGAGGGAAAGATTGAAAGAGGGTTAGAGGGAATGGGAGATAGAGAGTGAAGCTGGGGTTAGGGAATAGTTCTAAAGGAGAAGTAAGGAAAGGTAAAATAGAATGACAAAAGAAGAGAAAAGGAGGACTTCTTCAGGGTAGAATAATTTCTTGACTTTAACTTATTCTGAAATGGTTGGCTGGGTGAAGATGTGTTAAGACGATATAACCACCAGAGAGCAAAGTTCACAAAACAGCACCACAACACCATATGCCCACATAATTGGTTCAGACCTCAGTGGGTATCGTTACATGAGCCTGCAAGAAGTGAGAAAGAAGGCAAATAGATTGTTACTATTCCAGTCCAAAGCTGAACAGATGCATGTCGAAAAGATAAGATCATGGACGAGTGGTCCACGGCTGGGCAGAGTTTCATTAGTATACTAAATCCCAGCTCAATTGCTGGATACGTTTCTTCTTTATTGAGAGGCTCTCCCCTCTATGCCTTTGAAGGACGTCCAGACAATAGAAAAAAGTTCATCAATTCAAACCCCAGCTTCACACATGCTCTCCATACACACACACACACGCACAATCCTCACATCTCTATAGAAAGTTGGCATATCTACTCGAAGTGTGAAAAGTCCAGAAGAGTGGTCATGAGGATAGCTTTGATTGCCAGACCGTTAAAGGGAATGGAACATATGATCAAGAAACATAAAGCCGGTTCATCGGCCCTTCCGTTCAGTCGACCATGACGGCATCGATTGTAAAGAAGAGGGCTATCGTTTAAACAGCTTAATAGCAAATGTATCAGTGATTTTAGCAGAAGGGTTTTAGCAAAAGCGACCCAAGGTTGACACATTTATCTAGTGAACTGTCTGGACGGCTCTTGAAACACTATTAGTCGTTTCTGATACCCTATATGTATTTTGCAAGATAACAATGAGCTTGTGAGCTTGTGAATTTGCCAAGCCAAGTCCAATCCATTAGTCTCAAATTTCTTTGAATCCTCTGTGAAAGACTGTTTAAAAACATCTTCCTCCACTTTACCAGGCGCTCATACAAAACCTGGGGAACAAAAATCAGCGCTTTTTGATTTTCAAATGCTGTGATTTCATAGCTTCTGATTGAATTCATGGTTGCCTCATTATTCCTCATTGACCTAAAAAAGGAAGTAGAAATAATCACTTCCTTCTTCCAGACTTCCTTTTGGGAAATGGCGAACAAGGAGTTTATTTGATCCCAAACCTCCCTGATTGGAGCTGATGTGATGTTTTGAAACCATTTCCTGGTAGCAACATTACACACTCATCCTTCACCCAAACATTTTTCATAAATCTTGGGAGAGTGCCGATTCAGTCTGTTACCACCCCCACCCCCCCCCCCCCCCCCAAAAAAAACACCCTTGTTTTCACCGTTGTATAATTCCCCCCCACCTCACACCTCCACCAGCCCATGTATTTGTTTCTCTTCTTTCCACCTCAGTTGTTAGTCTGCTCCATTGACGTACTGCTCCTTTTCAGGCCGTCTCTGCTCCCTCAGAATTGGAGTGAAATGAGTGACTTGGACAGGCTATGTTATTACCCAGAGAGCCACTCAGGACAGAAGGCATTGTGGGATATGACACACAATGGAGAGAGAGAGACAGAGAGAGAGAGAGACAGAGAGAGAGAGAGAGAGAGAGAGAGAGAGAGAGAGGAGAGAGAGAGAGAGAGAGAGGAGAGAGAGAGAGAGAGAGAGAGAGAGAGAGAGAGAGAGAGGAGAGAGAGAGAGAGAGAGTATCCAGCTCTCTTTCACCTCCTGTTCTTCACCTCAATACCCCTCTGGCTTGGACCACCGCCAGGACGAGGGTTGAGCCTGGGACTGGGACCGGGACTGGGGCTGGAACTGATGGCCTCAGGACCCAGCTACTGAGCCTGCCTGTCCTCTTCCCTGCTAGACGGCTGTTAATCAAAGAGGTTCAGGAGCCATGGACGAGCTCAAAGGAGATTTAGAGATGCGGCACTATGAATCAGCATGAGTCATGAGACTAAGCCACACAGCTGGGCGTGAATTAGACCACCTCTTCCACTCTGAGACCAGCTGTGAAGAGAGGTGCAGGGGCCCAGGCTCTCGGTACAAAGGGATGAGAGGAAGGATGAAAACGAGTTCACAATGAACGACTGCGATGATTGCCAGCATCACCAAGACCACAAAGGTTCACAACTTCCAACTTTAGCATTATCTTTCCGCCCCAGTGACTGATGGAGAGGGGTGGGGAGGGAGGGGGGGCTAGGGGGGAGGTAATCGAAACTTTTCGATGGGAAAGCGCTATCAAACCAGTGGGGGTTGCGTCTGAGCCACGCTCGGAGGTCTCGCTCCGCTCCTGTTGATTGTATACGAAAACAGCCGATGGGAAGATTGAATTTCGCTCTGTCGCCAGAGTGTTCATCACAGAGAGAGGCCCTCTCAGGACAAAATGAGGAGTGATTGCACATCAACAGGCTGGTATTTGTCGCTAACCGACCCACAAAAGACTTCTGATTGCACCCCCTGGGCTCCTGCCACAACATGGAAACTGATCAAGGGGAACTCTGGCATGATTATGTCCCTGCTTACAGTGATTAAGTAGCAACCAATTTTTCACTAGTCTGACGTGTCTGGCCGGTGAAGTCTGTAACACCGTAAATAGGCTGTTGTCAGACCTCAAGGTGCCCCTGGTCGAGCATACCTTGTTGAACAGAACTCAATTGAACAACTCTTGAGATAAATTGAACAAATCTGATGTCCCCAACCACTGAACTTGTTGTTTTCACTTTAACAGCTCCACTCGGACATGGACCTGGGCGATGGCTCTATCAAGTACATCCTGACAGGCGAAGGGGCGGGCACCACGTTCACCATCGACGACAGCACAGGGGACATCCACGCCATCCAGCGCCTGGACCGCGAGGTCAAGGCCCAGTACATGCTCCGCGCCCAGGCTCGCAACCGGCTGACGGACAGGCCCCTGGAGCCCGAGTCCCAGTTCATCGTCAAGATCCAGGACATCAACGACAATGAGCCACGCTTCCTGGATGGGCCATACCAGGCCACCGTACCGGAGATGTCCAAGATCGGTGAGCCGAGCGAGAGTGGGGAGGGGTGGGGGGGGCAAAGGAGGAGCAGATGGAAAGACACGGACAGTCTGGTCCTGAAGTTGGTTATCACGAGTGTTTGTGTTCTTAAGAAAACCGGGCCGTTTATTTGACGCGGAACACAAAAGCGGGGATCGTGATTGGAGTATTGCATTATGTCTTAACAATCCTGCTGCAGATTTTAGAGATTGTACATTGACGTCATTCAAAAGTGTGAAAGGCTCAAGGCCAGTTAATATGTCATTGTGAACACAGTGAAATACTCATCTGTGGATTTCTAGTCTGGCCGACAACACACTAGGTTATTCACCTCAGAAGCTTGCAATCAATAGAACAATAACTCTGTTGACACGAAGCCTGCAACCCTACACAACTCAGGAAGAGACAGTGGACAACAAATTCCACATAAGAAATTGTCACTGATTGTCACTGACAATCCATTATCCATTAGTCTCTTCCCCCGAGGCAATCATTACCGACACATCATGGTGAACAAAATACTTTTTTGGTTTCCAATGTAAATCTCTACCTCTCCCCCCCCCCCCCCCCCCTCCCAAGGAACCTCGGTGATCCAGCTGACTGCTACAGATGAGGATGACCCAACCTATGGGAACAGTGCCAGGGTGGTCTACAGCATCTTGGAAGGACAACCTTACTTCTCTGTGGATGCCAAGACAGGTATAGTACAATAATATTCCAATAAACCAGTGATGGCCATGTGAACCCTAGCCATCCAGACCTTTCATAATTCCACCATTCCCTTTTTTTGAGAGCCCTTTTTGTTGCACCTTGCGATGGTTAAGACCCCCCTCTGGTGGCTGAAAGTGGTACTAACCTAATAGAAGTTGGAGCCAAAATCCCACTGTGTCACATCAACAGGGACCAAGCTCATTTTGCTAAAGCAGAGTAGGTCATGGCACAACATTTCACTTGGCATCACTGCCTAGCATTGATGGATATCACACGCTAATGGAAAATAAATTTCTGACCCAGCCCAAAACTGTGACAAGGGCCAGCCATTTATCCCTGTCAAGACCATCATTTGATTAAAAAAACTCTTGGCCCTCATTATGAGAATCTGAACCCCAGTCTGACATGGTTCACTTTAAACCTGTGCGGTCATCCCCAGAGACAACATCCCCTCGGTACGACCCTAATCTAGTCAGACGCTGACCCTCAAGTCATCTCAGGCTTCTCCCTCTCATCCTCTCCCTCTCGGCCCTCTCTCCCTTCTAACCCCCTCCTATGTGTCCCTCCCCCCCCCCTCTCTACTCCCAGGAGTTGTGCGTGTGTCCCTGGCTGACATGGACCGTGAGACTAAGGAGAACTACACAGTGATCATCCAGGCTAAAGACATGGGGGGGCAGCTGGGCGGCCTGGCTGGGACCACCAGCGTCCACATCACACTGGGGGACATGAACGACAACCCGCCTGTGTTTGACCAGAGTAAGCTTCACATCTTCTCCTCCTCCTCTTCTTCTCCTTCTTCTCCTCCGCCTGTCTCTTCAGCCCCGGCCCCTCCTCTGACCCTTTCTCTTTTCACTCCTTCCCTTTCTCTCATCTGGTTCCACTTCTTCTGTTATTCTCCTCCTCTTTCGTTCTTGACTCATTGTCCTGTTGCCTTGCCATTCCTCCTTCCAGTTGATATCCTCCTTTTACCCTCCCGTTGAGCCATCTTTCTGTTCCTTTCTTCCTCCATTTCTCTCGCCCTCTGCCCCCCATCCCCTCTCTTAGTCACTAGTCTCTAGCCTCTTATCAATGTTCCCTCATCCCTCTCTCCCTCATCCCCTCCTTTAGCCACCAGTGACTAGTCTCTTTCCCATCAGTCCACTCATCCCTCTCTCTTTCCCTCCCTCTTTCCCCCCTCACTCTCACCACCAGCCTCCCCATGCTGTCTCTTTGATTGCCCCCATTTCTATTCCGCTCGTTATCCTTCACAAAAAGGTCACAAGGTCACCCGTCTCTCCTCAGATGCCCGACTGGTGGGCTTGTCCCCTCAGCAAACCACAGACGCGCACACACACACACACACACACATAAAAGCACACAGTTGCACATACACATCCCTCCATTCTTCCCATTAGTGCCATCACTTCTACAAGAGTTTAATAAATGTTGAAGAGCTTCAGGGGCAATTGTCTGACAAGCACAATGTGTGACCATTTCATTGAAGGGACGTCAGGAGTGCTGCAAATTGGGAAGCCGCCCGCTCCTGTTTTGAGAAGAGCTTAAATTGTAAATGAAATTCCTGTTGACTCATAAGACATTGTAACCCATTTTTAGCTGGCTGTCTCTCGGAGGCAATTTGTGTTCAACAATTTGTATTGCGGGAGTTGCCATGTGGGTTTAATGAAGATAGTTGGCGCCATCTAGAGTACACAGTTGGTAAACAGTACACAGTTGGAGCACACGGTACAACAAATGAACATGAAATTGATTTTGATGTCTCCATCTCTCTCTTTCACTTTCTCTCTATCTGTGTCCTTGTCTCTCTTCCTTCTTCTCTCTCTAACTACCTATTTCTCTCAGGGCTGTACCAGATGAGCGTTCCGGAGTCAGTGCAGGTGGGCACGGTGGTGGGCCGTATCTGGGCCAAGGACCGCGATGTGGGGGCCAACGCCGAGATGGTGTACAGCATCATCGACGGCGACGGCAGAGACACCTTCGACATCACCACCGACCCCACCAACATGTTTGGCATCATCACCATCAAAAGGTATGAGTCCTCAAAGGATGCATGGGATTTCACCTACATCCCATGATATGATGCAAGATACATGTCATCTTGACTTGACATACATTGAAAATGCACAGGTTCATTTGAAGACCGCCTTTTGATGTCGTCCAAGGGCTTGAACACAAAGCAGTGCACCGCCAGAGTAAACAGGCCAACAATGCAAACGAACATACGTCTCATGAATGAATGAATTCACTGTAACATTCTACGAATATTCTCCTGTCTTAAGTATTATATATTTGGTCATTTTTTTCCGTAGCCCCTGAACTACGAGAGGAAGCCCAGCTACACCCTCAAGGTGGAGGGAGCCAACAAACACCTGGATCCAGTCTTCAGGCAGCGCGGGCCCTTCAAGGACGTGACCATCGTGCACGTGAGCGTGGAGGACGTGGACGAGGCGCCCGTGTTCGACATGCCGGCGTACTACGTGGAGCTGAGCGAGAACGCTGAGATAGGGACCGTGTTCAAAACCGTCTCGGCCAGAGACCCCCGACGTGGCCAACAACACAGTCCGGTGAGGAAGCTTCGGCTGGCACTCGAGCGATAACTGTAACTTGCTGAAATGTCTTTAATGGTAATGAGAAAGGTTTCATAAGTTTGTCACCTCCTCATCTGTCTACCGGTCAGAAACAGAGCTCATGTAATGTCAATAAGTGTCCAGTAGGGGGCAGTATAACAAAGGTGGGAATTCAGTTCAGCTAAAGAAACACAGAGCACACACCATCCTGAAATCTGAAAATGCATGTTTGTTAGCTAGAGTGATAGAGCCTGTCAATAAGACAAATGTGGGTAAAAGGTGAACATAATGCTGATGCTGCTCTGACCATTAGCCAAATGAGTCTAAACTTGGACAAAAACAGTTTTCAATTAAGCAGAGTGTGTCTCTGTAAACATCCAAGCAGATGTCCTGTTAAAATAAGGAGCATGGTGTGCGTGTCCAGACTGCACCTCTCATAAACTAATTAGCTATAAAGCATTTAATGAGACTATTAATCATTTGGAGGGATCAAAGACTGCTCCACTCTTGTGTTTGTCTGCCTGTTTTACAATTACTATAAGAGTGCAGGTACCACATTGGGTGGGTAGGTATGGTGCGTGCGTGCGTGTTTTGTACATTTGTGTACATTTGTATGTGTGTGTTGTGTGTGCTTAATCTCACAGACTATCTTCCCTAGAGGAACATGATGATGGGAATTAAAGTTAGAGTTATAACACGCCAGGTTCTGTTTTGTGTTGTACTCTCTTGAAACTGGAAGAACTGAAGACTCCAAGATTTTGGAAACCCCCTCAAAATATTTATTCGGATCATGTGGGATTTTTTTATTTTTATAGATGAAAAAGATTTGAGGGCTTCCACGGAAGACACTCACTAGGGAACAAATGAATGTTGCGTAACTGCGGATCTCATTCTAGACATTCCAGGGGCACTGAACGGATTTCTTCTCCTCCATGTTCTGGTGTGACGCCCAGGATGGTGGTGCTCTGTAGCGGGGTGGACACTGACGAAGGCCTCTGATGCCCGCTAGAGAAGGTTCATACCAGCTCTGGGGTGTTAGCAACAATGACGTGAGGGAGAATCCGTGGGGTGTAGAGAGAGGAAGGGAGGGGGAGCAACAACATCAGGGTTGCCATGGCTTCACTGAGGCCACCGGAACACCGCTGACATCACAACGGCGGCAGATAAGGACAACCATGCAGGGTGACCTGTGATACTTTGGGAGACGAAAAGATGAACTGTCTCTATCTGGCAAATTCTGTTTTTGCTCGTTCTCAATCTCTGTCCTGTTTTGCCTCCTGTCTTTTGTTTGTCTCTCTCTCTCTCTCTCTCTCTCTCTGTCTTTCCATCATGCTATCTCCTGTTCTTCATACCTCTCATCTAATTTCCATCCTACTGTATCTGTTTACAACTGACAGCCCAAAACACACTCACATACTCATGCACACAACAAACACACACACAGGCACGCACACACACATACACACACATAATGAACACCACACACACACATAAACAAACAGTGTTATGTGACACATACACATTCAACCCGGTCTCTGGTCCATGTAGGAGTGATATTAATAGACCTCCTTCAGGGAGATGTTCCCCAGCCATCACTGTGCCAGTCACGGACAAGCTTCTTCCCTGCTCTCGGCAGAGAAACACACATGCCAGCACACACACAAACACACATGCATATTCAAGAAGGCAAAACAGAGACAACCACACACATACTTTTGACACAGCTGAACACCCCCACCCCACCCCCCGCACACACACACACACACACATACACAAACTCTGCCAGTTTCAGCATGCTCAGGTTTAAAAGGATGTACTGAATATCAATGTTCTATTTCCATTCTATTCTACAGTATACAAACCTCACAGACCTGCCACACACTCCATGTAAGGCAGCCCTGAGCAAACAGCCCATATTCTCAGTATTACAGCTTTCCCACTGAGGACCACACCCATAGCGTCTCTGCATTGATTACATTACTTTTGCATGTGTGCGTGTGTGTGTGTATTTGTGTGTGTTTGTAAGTTTGGTTGCAGTTGCACAATGCTTACAGGGGGTTATAGGAGGATGTTTAGGAGAAAAGCCATCAGGAAGTGAACCAGCCTGGCAAAGTGTCCTGGGGAAGGGGGGGGGGGGGGTGTGGATGTATTACTGTAAACCTTATCATCACCTCATCTGCCGTGGAGCCC